>NC_084826.1:28565000-28776290 GCF_958449725.1 Rosa rugosa
CAATCATCATTTTGGCTGAAAATTTGCAGAGACGATCTATACACTAGTATCTAAAAACAGAACGGTCGAGATGTGGATATGCGACCGAAAAGTGACTGAAAACTCGAACTTCACACGTTAATTTTCAAAGCGGAGCTCCGCTCTGGATAGGATCTATATATATATATATATATATATATATATATATATATAGAATTATTCTCAGGTGCGGACGTCTGTACCGAATTTTCGGTACGGATTTCCTGTTTTCGACCACTTTCCGGCTACATTTTTACATCTTAACCGTTTAGTTTTTAGGCCCTAGTGTATAGATCACCTCTACAAAATTTCAGCCAATTTGGTGATCATTAAGCCATCCAAAACTGCATTTTACACGAACGGACCGAATCTGTCGAACCGGAACCGTTCGTATTTATAATGGTAAATTGCAGTTTTGGATGCCTTAACAATCACCAAATTGGCTGAAATTTTGCAGAGGTGATCTATACACTAGGACCTAAAAACGGAACGGTTAAGATGTAAAAATGTGGCCGGAAAGTGGTCGAAAACAGGAAATCCGTATCGTCCGCACCTGAGACGGACTGTATATATATATATATATATATATATATATATATATATATATATATATATCTCAATAGTTCCATTTTAAGAATTATAAGCATTTGGATATCCAAATTAATTGCCATATCTTCAAGTTTTTCCATACTGTTTTTTGAAAGTGCTTAAACTGTTCATCAGTAATAATAATAATATTATTCATGGTTGGTTTGCCTAGAGCAAATGCTCCTTGATTGTTGGATATATGTTTTTCTAAAACATATGCTATTTTAGTGATTCAATTACGTCTTCCTCTAGTTTTTGCTTCATAGCTTTGCGTTTTGATCCCCTGTTGTAGCCAAATCATCCTTAATTTATGTTTCCATATGACCTCTTGATGGTCCATATATTTTCTCATGACTGCTTGTCCCGCACTCCCACTTCAAGACCATCAAAAGGTAAAGCTTGAAGTTCATTATTTAAATTCTGTATCATTCCCGGCAAGTGTCCAATTGTCTCACAATCCCAATTTTTCAATACTCGTGAAACTCGAGATAAACTATGAATCACATTAGAGGAAGCATTTCCATCGTCCCATTTGCTCATGATAAGTTGTTCGCATTTCTTGTGATGGGCACGATCATCGGAGCCTATAATGGTTTTGCGATTACAAAAATCAAAGAAACTTGGTTTGTTTGGAGAAGCAGTACTCCCTTTCTGCTTTCTATCACCATCGCCCATTGGGAATGTAGAACATAGGGATGGCAATGGGACGGGTTGGGAATGGAGATCACAATACCGTCTCCATCTCCGGGGTCATTCTCCACCCCTATCCCTAATAAAAATATATTGTGGATTCCCCGTCCCCATCCCCACTGGGGACTAAGCCTCCAAACCGGCCCCAAATCCCCAATAAGAATTTAATAAATAAAATAAATTTTTTCTCATATTGCCTTTTTAAAAATCAAAATCCACAACAAATAAAATTAAAACATAATTAAATTCATAAATCATAATTAAGTGAGTGCAAAAGTCAAAATATCATTAAAGTAAAAGTGTAGCCATTAAAGTAAAGTAGTAAATGTATATATTTGTGATTTATATTATAAAAAATAAATTAATATATCTATAAAACTTAAAATATATATAAATTAAATATATGTATATATTATTGGGGCGGGTTTGGGGATGGGGATCACAATACCATCTCCGCCCCATCCCCAATCTTAGATAGCGGGAATTGGGGATCCCTATCCCCATTCCCCATTTTTTCCCGAATCCTCCACCAATTAGGGGCGGGTATCCAATAGAGCTCCACCCCGCTGGGGATTTTTGTCATCCCTATGTAGAACCATAATTTTCAGCATCTCATACGGTATCATCATGACAAATGAGAATGTCCAAACTGTCCTTAAGCTAAGCCCAAGCCTCATAACTAGCCTAATATGGATTAAGATTCGTCAAAGAACACAGTCCATATAGGCCCAAAAGACATATATGCTCCGCACAACAAAGTGACTTCGTCTTAAAGCAGAGCTTAACTCTATCCAACATATGAGCCTTCGTACTGTACTGAGCGGGCTCTAGAACGTATTCATCAACCAAAGTGTGGAGTCAAATATCTCGCTTACCAAGTACAGATTCGAGACCAGCAATGAGGTGACCAAAATACATATATGCTCATATTTTCTTAAATTTTTATGCCTCTTAATCTTGATGTTTATGTTTATTCTCATTATTTAAGATCATTTACTTAGTTTAGTGTTTTTAGAGGTATAAAGACTAAGGATAAGAAAAAGAAACAAAAAGAGAGAAAAATGATTGAAGGGTGTTAATGTCCAAGATCTAGCGGTAGCTAAATCCAGTTAACACTGGTCCTAGCTCGGACCGCTATTAAAGGAAGCGTAGCACTAGCGTCACCTGTCAAATGAAATACAAAGGGCGTCAAGGGAGAGACCGCGGTTAGCGATCTTCTTTACTCTGATGCCTAAGTCAGTCAATGTATTTATGTTGACAGAATAAGGTAAGTAATAAATGCATAGTTTATGAGGAGAGAGGAATAGACCTTTTATAGGTGAGGAGAAGACTGATCTCTTCCTTGCTTTCGATGTGGGACTGATGTGCGTCAGTTTGCAGTTTTTGATGTCTCAGTGAGGTGACCTTGATGTGACACGTGACGGCGCGTCAGCGGTGATCTTGGCATGAGCCTGATGAGCTTAGGTGATAGCCTGTCTGACGGTGTTCCCGGAGGTAACATCCTTGACGGTGCTGGTGTGAGCCCCGGAAAAATGTATCGAGCTTAGTGGAGGTCGTACAATAAATCATTTAACGATCTTGATAAGCATCAAAGTACTCGAGAATATTTTCAGAAATTCTCATAAGGTGAAGTCTTCGATTTAAGGATTGGAAATAAAGTACACAACACGACAAGTTCGTGGAAATTTTCGGGGAATTTTTCGGATACCCGAGCTATTTATAGTAATTTTCCGAAGTTATGGGATTTTAGAAAAATTTAGATAAAAGAAATTACCACGGTGTAATTCAAATTAGCTTCATGTGATTAAGAATTGTCCTTCGCGGTCGACTTCTGGTTTGTCCTTCGCGGGTCTGATCGGCTGAAGGAACTCGTGTTGCACGGTCGGAGGCTGCTGGGGGGTGACGGGATCGCGGCAGATTGGTCGGGCTTTGATCGGACAGATCCGATCCGGGTTGGATTCCTTGAATCTGATCTGGGGAAGGCTTTGTTTGGCAGAAGCAATACTTATCCATGGCGCGGTGATGGACGTCCGGCGGCGGTCTGGCTGTACCGGCTGGGCGGAACACTCAGCGGTCCGGCGACGGTGGGTTTGGACCAAGCTTGGCTGACGACATGTGGTCTTCCTGTTTCCTTGGATGAGGCTTGGGCTTGGGCCCATTTTTTGGGCCTGGCCTGGGTTGGATTTGTTATTTATGTTTTTAGTTTTATTTATTTTATTTGGTTAGTATTATTGTCTCGCATTTGGCGTGAAATAAATCCCTGCATGTATCTTGTAGGGCCAGTCGGGCTAAATGTCTGTGCCTGCACTCTTAGTGCCTTGTCTGGCCTAGTAAGGAGGCGATCCATTGTTAAATGGTCGCAACCTCCTAGTGGCAAAATGAAACTAAGTGTCGTCGGATTTATTTTCCGGCGGCAAGATAGTAGGAAAGCTGTGATTTTAGTAATTATGCTTCGTTGTAATCGAGTTATTTTTCCGGTGTGTCACCGCTATATCAAAGTAAATGGAGTAGCCAGCAGTGCACTCTTTGCTAATTGGTGCTTGTTAGAATACATGTATTTTGTAGAGTCGCCTGATATTATTTCGGGACCTCTAGATGCTTATTGTAATAAGGGGTTTAGGCTCAATGTCCCCCCCACCTTGTATTCGGCAGTTTCATTAATCAAGGCTTGAGGGCAGCTGCACCAGCCCTTCTTTAAAAAAGAATTGTATATTATATTATTACTTGAGAAAGAATAATGATTTGCTTGATTCCTTATTTTCTAGAACATAATGAGTCCTGCATATTAAATTTGTACATGAGAAGGATAATTTGTATAGTTAGGATATTTGACTTTACCTGTGGAATTCCTCTTACTCTAATCCAAAGTGCTTAGTTATCCAAAAGTACGGACATTAGATCTGATCAACCATCCATCGCAGGTCAGATAAGTAAAACATGGTCAAAATTCCAAGGGATTCCTCGAAGTACTCTTCTCATGTCTGAGTTCGATGTGAAAGAGAAGATGATACGATCAAAGTTCTCCCTTTCGGAAAATCTAGATATCTTCTCGAACCATCCATAATCGCTTCATCGTACCATTAAAAGCCTCAAAGAAAAAATTCTTTGTAGTGAAAAGTTACTAACCATCCAAAATTAGTTGGCTTCAACTTCTGCAGGGTTCTCAATCTAAACCATATCCTCATCTTCTAGCACCAAACGTTTGGCCAGATCTACCAAGGACTCCTTCATCACGCACAACCAACTTGTCAAAATAAAACACCACCACCACACCAATCAAATTCTTCACCACATAAAGTAACAGAGGATTTGATTGGTAATGACACTAGATCTCTATAAAGTGAAACCGTTGACAAAACACCAACTTATTGAGAGATAATAGACTCCCTCATGTTCCAAAATTGTTACTAGAAAATTTTCAGATTATTAGTTTGAAAATTTGATTTATAATTAGGTAAACTTCTTATTACATAGAATATTGTGACCTATTTTCTCTGAATCTCATCTGCTAGGGTTAGGATTTTGGTCTTGTGGCAGAAATTCACAGGGTTGCTATAACATCGATGAGCGCCTGTTTGACTTCCAAATTATTCCTGAAAGACAATGAGGAGTCAGTGGAGTTCGGTAACCTCTGAGCTTGAGGAAATCTTTAATATCTCCCAATTATATATTTTATGGTTAGGCGCCTTACCACCTGTAGGGCATTTAATGCTGATTTTTTCAAGTGCAATCTGGTCTATGTAAAGCTCAATGGTACAGTAAATGTGCAGGATTGGGGAAACTGATTTTGTTCATCTTCTCTAATGAGAAGGATATTCATAGGGTGAAGAAAGGAGGGCATGGTGCTTTTAGCCACACTATGGTTTTGTTGAACTACTACAACAACTTTTTGGACATCCACACAGTGCCCTTGGATTTCATTTAGATATGGGTTCAATTGTTAGGGGTGCAACTAACATATCTCACCGAGGACACTCTCCGACTGATTAGAGAGATTCTTGGATCAGTTCTCTAGGTGGACCAACAAGGGCTTAGAGATATCTAGGGTTCGCATCAAGCAGTTCATCAATGATCCAGTGCGATATGAGAGGCAGGTTATGGTTTCCCTAACTAAAGTTCTAAAAATAGGATTATGATATGAGCAAGTACTAAGGCGATACCATGTGTGCTTATTGCTCAATCATGTGGCAGCCTTATGCTTAAGAGTGAAGGTGGTGGAAGAACATGCTACAACAGCGACAACTAGGACGCTGGGATTGATAGCTCCGCTATTAGTTTTTCGGGTTAATATCCCTCCAATGCTTGTTACATCTTTGTTTTCCAATCTACAACTGCCTTTGCCTGTTCCAAAAAAAAAACGCACAGGGAGTTACCATCTGCCCTCTTTTGGAGCAACCGGTGAAGCATTTGAAGCTCTTAGGAGTGAGATGAGGTTGTGAGGAGCAGTCGGAGGATAACCATGGTAACCATTCCTGGGTTAGAGCTGGCACTAAGAGAACTTTAACCTGAGAATCTCGGGCTCAAAGGGAATGTTGAAGGTTTGTATGAGGTGATTATCATGCAGCTGAGTTCCAGAATGCAACAAAGGCAGCCCTCGTGGTCGGAGGAACACCACAAACCAGACAAGGTGAATCCCAAGACTTATTCTCCATCATCGGTGTTGTCCTTGAATTCTTTTGTTGGTATCTCTTCTCAGGGTCCTATTGGGAATGGAATAACATCCCTAACGTACTAGGGTGCACATTATAACCTTAACTAGATTCGTGGTGACCTTCCCTTATTTGTTTCATGTTGGTGTATAATAGTATATATGTTCTTAGGTGATTGCATCTTGTTCAAATTTGGGATAATCAGCCCAGTTTATGTTAGAGCTTAATTTTATTTTTTGGATTTTAGTTATGTAGTCATTTGATTAAGTGTGCATGTCTAGTGATGTGCTCATATTTTCCTATTTTGTTATGCCTCTTAATCTTGATATTTATGTTTAGTTCTCCTTGTTTATGGTTCATTTACTTAGTTTAGTGTGTTTATAGGTATGAAGAGAAAGGATGAGAAAAAGAAGGAAAACGAGAGGAAAAGGATAGAAGGTGCTTTGCAATCCTAAAAACTGAAGCAGCTTCTGCAGAATGGCTAACTTTGAGGATTATCTAGTTGTATTGAGTATTACTAGCTAGGAAGACTTCTGGTCTAGCCCTGTGTGGCTTCGGTAAATGAAGAAGTCTCTCTCTAGTATTTATGGTACTCTAGCTTGACGTCATATGATTTTCAATCAAGAAATTTATTTATTCCCCTAAAAAGCTAAAACAAAAGACTAAACTTCCTACTTTTATACGTGTTATCAGTTATCACCAACTCGATAATCTTTTTCTTTCTGACCTAGTTGCGCTTAGACTCTGCTAGGGTTTCTCTTCGACATAACGTCATCGACAAATCTCCCTCCATCAATCATAACGGATCCAATCTCCAGTCACACGGTTGCTTTCGCTCTATCTGATGATGCGCATGTTGACTTTGGCTTGGCCGGAGGCGCAGCACTTCAAGACAACCACCACTACATGGTAGAAAGATTGTCCACTCAACGACCTAATGTTCTTAGCTTCATTGGAACATTGCTAATTGTTTAGCGTATAAGATCCGGGCTCTCCATTTGTGTTGTGAGGGATCGCTCTGTGTTTCAATTTGACAAAGAAAAGGATCAAAATCATTTTTTGAATGGAGGTATGTGGTTTTAATGTAACTCTATGCTGGTGCTTGCTTTGTATGAGGGAGTCTCGGCAGTTGATGCAATTCCCCTCAAAGCGGTGGAGATTTGGCTCACTATGAAGGGGTTACCACCAGGTTTGAGAAACAAGATGTCTGTTTATTATTGGTCTCCGATTGGGCTTGTCATACGCTTTGATCAGATTACTTTGAACTGTAAAGAGGAGGAGCAGCGTATTAGAATAGAGATTGATACTCGGTGTTGCTTTAGGGTTTTCAGAAGCTTTTTTTTTCGGCTTCAATGACTATTGATCTAACTTTGGTGTATGAACGTGTGAAGGGGTTATGCAGGGATTGTGGCCCCTTTGAGCACAACATAGAAGGCTGCCAAATGTTTTTGAAGGAGAAAGATGCATTGGCTGCTATAGTTGGGCTAACCTTGTTTGAGTTGAATGCTGCTAGGGTTTCAAGAATTGGAGGCTTATTGAGCCCTGAGGCAGTGCAGAAAGCTGTTGTAGATACCTATACTAGCAAGACTATTTTCTATGTCACCAAGCATAAGTAACACCCTCTTAGGGGGGCCCACAAGCCACAATGAGACCCAACCGCGACTTGCATCTTGTAGCCCAATGTCCAAGCTACGCCATGGTAGTCGGAAGCGACCAATACCTCGCCGGGAAGCCACCTTCCCAGCCTTGCCAAGTTACCTCCATAATATGACTTCTACACTAGAATGGTGGGTTTAGCATCCCACATGGAAGAAAATGTAAGATGGAGGGGTCCCTTTTACCCCTCCTCCCACTTAAACACCATCCTATTACAACTCATGTAATCCCCTTGGGCCGCAAGGCCCAACACACATAGTTGAACATTCAAGTGGATGTAGTCTCCAGCTAAGGCGGGAGACGAACCACTATACTTCTTGTGTCTTCTCTCTTACTCTCTCTCTCAAAATGTTAATTAGACCCCTCGGTCACTAACATTAACAGCTGCTATGCATAAAGGTCAATTAGCTTTCTTCTTAGAGCATTTGAACTCTGGCCTGCAAGCTGCAAGTTTACTGCGAAAGTTGGTGAGCCCAATTCTATCAATTTTGGAGCCTAATAAGGAGGTGATGATGGGGGGTATTATGGCTGCTCAGTTTTTACAAAAAAAAAAAGCAGCATTAATTTGTCGGGATTGGGGAAGAAACCTATGGAATTGAGTGGCCATAAGAGGGTGGTTGAGGTGATGTTGGCATGATATGGGAAGAAGATTTTAGCCCTTCCTGCTACTGACCTGCCTGTTGGGGAGGATTTGCTTTTATCACTACCACAGGAAAAAGGCAGATTGACAATTTCTCCACAAAAGGTGAAGAAGAAGCTCGGACGCCCAAAGGCTCAAAGAATAAAGTCAAGAAGGAGGGGGCTTTAGTGGTGGAGTCTCGCCCTATGCTGAAAGGTAGAAAACGTTTTCTGAAGTTACTTGAGGAAGAAGACTCGGGGGCAACTGACTGATGGAGAAGAAGGAGCTACTACTCATTGATGAGAAGTAAATTGGTGAGGAAGCACTAGTCTGTTCCAACTGACTCTTCAATTGGTGAAGGTTATGAAACGGTGATTATGGCTGAATCGGGTGAGAGGGTGATTATCTCATTTGGAGAAGTTATGGTGGAAGTTGGTGAAGTCATGGTGGAGACTCCGAAGTTAGTTGAGGAGATGATTACCTCAACTGAGAAACCTTCATCCGTTTTTGTTTCTGCATGAGTGGGAAGATCAACAAGTAGATTAGCAGCTTTGTTGTTAAATTTTTTTCATCTTCAGAGTATTAAATTTTCTTTTTTTGGGGGCTACAAAAAAGTTGGTGTACTAAGGGTATATTTTTTGTAGTATATTATTCAGAGAGGTAATACTAGAGTAGTGTGCGCTAAATAATATTTTTTTTTCTAAATAATAGTCTTTCAATAGGACTCCAAGACGTTTTCGTTTTGAGGAAATGTGGCATGGACATGATCAATGTGTGAATATCATTCAGAAACAATGGGCACGCCCTCTCATGGGTAATGCTCTGCATCAGTTAGGACAGAAGATTCAATATACAGGGGAACAACTACTCCAATGGCACAATGTGGAATTTGAAAAACAAAGAGTTGAGATACGTGTCGTCCAGGAGAAGCTCAACGATATAATGAAGGAGCCATACTCTCCAATGCAATATGAAGAGCAGTGCTTGCTTTATGTAAAGTTGAGCCAATTATTAGCTCAGCAAGAAAAGTATTGGAGGCAACGTAGTAGAACTATGTGGCTCAAGGATGGCGATAGAAACTCCACATTTTTTCATAAGAAAGCTACCAATCGGTACAATCAGAATTTGATAAAGGGTCTGATGGATAACTTGGGAGAGTGGCAATCTGACTCGGCGATTGTCAAGAGATTGTTGGTTGACCATTACAAGCAAGTTTTCACGGAAACATGTACAAATATGGATGCCATACATGCTGTTGTTTCTGCCACTTCACCAAGAGTGTCCCCGGAGATGAATGCAGCCCTTCTTCAAACCTATACTGATGAGGAAATCAAGACAGCACTTTTTCAGATGCACCCTTCAAAGAGTCCGGGACCGGATGGCATGTCCCCATTCTTTTTCCAAAAATACTGGCACATAGTAGGTATGGATGTTTGCATGGCTATTCGCAAATTTCTAGAAAAAAGGCGAAGCATGGGATGCCTCTAATTTCACGCACTTATGCTTGATTCCAAAGATTCAAAACCCTACTGATGCTTCTCATTTCAGACCTATAGCACTATGCAATGTTATTTACAGAATATGCTCCAAAGTTGTGGCAAATAGGCTCACGCGGTGTTTGTCGGATATCATCTCGCCTTTACAGAGTGCTTATGTTCCGGGACGACTTATTTCTGATAACACTTTGGTTGCTACGGAAGCAGCTCATTTTATGCACAAGCTTACAACTCAGCAAGAAGGTTTTTTTCATTAAAGCTTGATATTAGCAAGGCATATGATAGACTTGAGTGGAGCTTCTTGCATGCTATGTTATCCAGGTTAGGGTTTGCAACAGATTGGGTTACTATGATTATGACTTGTGTGACATCTTTTAGTTACGCAGTGTTGGTTAATGGAGAAGCTACTCAGAAAATTAACCCCACAAGGGGCATTAGGCAGGGTGATCCCCTGTCACCATACCTCTTCATTCTTTGTGCAGAAGGTTTGTTAGCTTTCATCACACAGGCTGTGTCAAATAGCTCTATTACGGGTTTGAAGATGTGCCCGCAGGCTCCTACTTTACATCACTTATTTTTTGCTGATGATAGTTTCCTGTTTGGATATGCAAATGTAACTGAATGTGTCAAGTTTCGTGAAATACTAAACGTTTATGAGGAAGCGTCGGGACAGAAAATAAACTTTCAAAAGAGTAGTGTGGTTTTCAGCAGAAATGTGCCGGAAGATGTTCAAACCAACCTTGCTACCATTCTAGAGGTTCAATTTGTGGAGGAGCATGACCGATATCTTGGTCTCCCATTAAGGGTTGGTAAGTCCAAGTCTGCTATTTTTGCCTATATCAAAGAGAGGCTCAGTAAAAAACTCATTGGCTGGAAGTCAAAGATCCTTAGTTATGCGAGTAAGGAAGTTCTGATCAAAGCTGTTGCACAAACAATGCCTTTGTATACTATGAATTGTTATCTTTTGCCTAAAGGTCTTTGTGATGAGTTGCATCAACTGTGTGCTTCTTTCTTTTAGGGAGACACGGATGAGAAAAAGAAGATTCATTGGCGTAGTTGGGAGATTATGTGCCTTACAAAGCAAGAAGGAGGAATGGGGTTCAAGAATCTCTATGCTTATAACCTTGCAATGCTTGCAAAGCAAGGTTGGAGGATTGTCTCAACTCCGGATTCACTTATTGCAAGATTATATAAGGTTCGATATTTTCCTCATTGCACCTTTTGGGAGGCTGAAATGGGTGACTCCCCATCCTTTTCTTGGAGGAGTATTATGAATGGTAGGCCGGTTTTGCAAGCGGGAGTGAAATGGAGAATTGGTGATGGCACTTGTGTGAGTATTTGGAATGACCCATGGATACTGACTTGTTCGCTGCCTCTGTTGGAAAAACCAGTAAATACTGAGTTTAACTTGGTCAGTGACTTGATCAACTCTCATGAACGAAGGTGGATTCCAACTACAGTCCATTCTCTTTTCAATCCAAAAATTGCTAACCGGATTCTTTCTATACCTCTAAGTCGGCGTGTGACCAATGATCGCCTAAGTTGGAGTCCTGATAAGCGAGGCAGATTCACAGTAAAGTCTGCTTACTGGATTGCACGTGAGACAGTGCTAGGTAATGTATTAACAGGTACCTCCAGTGGTGACCCATTCGCCCTGCTGTGGAAGACTTTATGGAAAGCTCGAGTACCAGGTAAGGTGCAAGTATGCATCTGGAGGGCAGCGAACAATTTGTTACCAACTCGGGCCAGGTTGCTCAATAAGGGCTATACAGCAGATACCAATTGCCTGATTTGTAATTACAGGTTAGAAGATACCTCGCACTTATTTTGCCATTGTCCTGCTATGGTTGAGCTGGTATCTGCACCCCCACTATGCCTGCAAGCGTCATTACTACCTTCTCTTGATTTTAAAGAGTGGTTACTGGAGCGTGCAATGCATCTCAACTTGGCCACTTTTGAAAAGTTGTTAATGCTTCTATGGACTCTATGGAAAAACCGAAACAATCAATTATGGAATAATGTAGCACAATCTGCATCAAGCATGCTTCTCTTCTCTATGGCATGGCTAGATGAATTTCACCAAGCTAGAGACACACATACAAATACCGGAAGTGCGGTCCGGGGTTCAAAGCCACGCTGGCAGCCGGAATGTGAAGAGCGGTGTAAGCTAAATGTGGATGGTGCTTTTGTGCCTTAGATGACTAGGGGTGGAATTGAGGGTGTGCTTCGTGACTCTCAAGGGAGTTTCAGGGCAGCCTTTGCTCACACGGAGCAGCATGTTGCATCACCACAGCAGGTGGAGCTTCTTGCCATCAGAAAGGGTTTGGACTTGGCTAAGTCTTTGAATTTGCAAAATGTCACCATTGAAAGTGACTGCTTGGAGGCAATTCAGTTGCTTAGCAGTGCAGACCATGCATGAGCTTGATGCCAATGGGGCTCTGTTGGATGATATTGGGGTTCTGATGGAAAGTATCCCAGGAGCAAGGCTTGTTCATGCTCCTCGTACTTGTAATGCAGTAGCGCATAGACTTGCTGCTACTGCTTTTGAATCTTTCCAACACGAGGTCTGGTTCTACCAGCCTCCTAATCTTATACTTGATGTACTGCAGTATGACTCTGCTCATACTATGTAGCCTCCTTCAATAAAAGTTCGTACATTGTTTTAAAAAAAAGTCATTATTGTACCACTTGCTGAATTAGATAAAGAATGACTTTTTCAACTCAAAAAGTTATCACCAACTCGAACATATATACTAATTTTTTTTTTGTATGTTATGAGGTGCAGCATTATGTATAATTTCAGTTTATTATGCAAGTAAATAAAAATTGTGTTGACATATGAAGTCACATCCTAGTATTAGGAGAGTAAGAGCACCTATGTTGTTAAGAGGATTTGGCGCTTTGGAGATAAAATTCCCGCTCGGTTGTGAAGGGTAAAGTGACGACTCTTTGCGGGGAATTTGAAGTCTCAGAATTTCAGCCCTTGACTGCGAATCCCCACCCCCCTGTCACTCTAGTTTGCTAAACCAGAAGCTTCATTTTTGCGCTGTGCATCCAATTTCACAAGAGAAAAACAAAACCCTAGATTTTGGGGGAAATTCAGAATGGATGCCAAGGACATCTTGGGTTTGCCCAAAACCACGCATCCCCTATCGCAGGAGAAGAAATCGCGACCCCCCAAGGAGTCTCAGCGCAAACCCGATGGCATTTCACGCGAGGTAATCTCACAATTCACTGATTTCTTCGATGCTAAATCATCGCGAATTGACATTGATGCCATGTGTTTGGCCTTGTAGGTCTATGCCCTAATTGGCGGTGTGCCACCTCTCATGCCTGCAATTGAGCCCTCGCAGCTCAAAAAACGCCCTCCATCAGATGAGAAGGTTTTTCGATATTTCACTTGCTCACATTTGTAATGCAGAAGATAGTATGCATTTGGTCACTGTTTTGGATTTGAATTGCTGCTAGTTGGTGTAGGCTGTTTCGAATATCTGGGCCACTGTTAACTTTGTTCTGTCAATCTGCTTTCAGATCACTTGGCAGTGGCTTCCTTTTACGAATTCTGCTCGGAAAGATGACTTGCAGCTTTACCATTGGGTGAGTTTTTGTACATTATGAGACGTGCCCCTCCTAATACTAGCCCCCTGCTCGGACGATGTTTATGTTGACATCTACTTTGCAGGTTAGAGTTGTCAATGGTGCCCCACCTACTGGTGACTACTCCTTTGCCAAGTATAACAAGGTATTTACAGAAGTATCCTCCACGGCCTCTCTTCCTATGGAGTTGGAACTGTAACTTTGTATCATTTTGTCTCTGAATATCTAGCTTTTCTTATTTGTTTATCTTTGTTTTTTTATTTTGGTGCAGTCTGTCGATATTATCAAATACACTGACGAGGAGTATGATAAGTATTTGACTGATCCTGTAGGTATCAAATTAGTATTTTATTTGTGTGATCTTGTTTTACTTAATAGTGAGAGTGCTTTCCAATTGGCAACGTGGATTCATAGGCTCATTCTCTGTTCTTATCTCTTATCTTCACTAGATGTGGACAAAAGAGGAGACCGATCAGTTGTTTGACTTGTGTCAACAGTTTGATCTCCGCTTCATTGTGATAGCAGACAGGTTCCCATCATCTCGTACTGTGGAGGAATTAAAGCATCGATATTACAGCGGTAATGTCTATCTTTTTGCTTGACTAGGATGCTGTTGCTTGCTGTATAATTAATTATCTTCTATTATGCTCACATTACAGTTTGATTTCTATGCTTGAGTCTATACTTGATTCAGTGTAAGAAATAATATTAAACTCTGCTCTTGATGATGATAAATAACTTTCTATTCATTGCAGTCTCTCGACATATATTAATTGCTAGAGCAGCATCGCCCGCAGATGTATCAGGGCACCCTCTTGTTAAGGTCTGTTCACTTTATCAACTGAACTTGTAGTTGATTATTGCCTTCTTTTTTCATACGTGGGAACAGGCTCTCTGGGTAGAGGGTATAGCTATTTATGTCTTGCACTCTCAAAAACCTACTGGGCCTGCCCTTCTGATTAGTTTCTTTGTTGCTAAGTTATTATCATTGTGATTAAGTTCATTTGTTATATCATAATTATTTCTCTTAGTTGGTTTCTATTATTTTCTCCTTCATATAGGAACCGTACAAAGTTACACAAGAGAAAGAGCGCAAGAGAGCACTATCCATGGTCCTTTCTCAAACAAAAAATCAAGAGCGAAAAGATGCGGAGGTTTAGATTTCATCTTCAAATTTAACAATCTGAAAAGATTGTGTTCATTAACATGTCTAATCCACTTTATATTTTCTCAGGTTCTTGCTGAAGCCAAGAGAATAGCCGAGTCACGTGCACGCATGGTTGCAAGGGTAAGTCTTACAGATGGATAGTATGTGAGTGAGTTTCTCTTTTAACTTATTGGTGACTTTACAATCAACCATTGTGTATGGGGAGATTAAGCACCATGTCTTTCAAAAATATTATTACCAAAGAATTATCTTTCCTTTTGGTTTTTACTTTTCATCTGTCTAATTAAAGTTTGCACTTAGAAAATCAACTTTCATATTCTTAATGATTGTGTTGGCTCTTCTTGTATGAGTAATCACGACCATGCAAAAACTTTAGTTAACTGAACTTTGGAAGGATTAAAATGTGGCTTGGACTTGTTAGCAAATATTATCAAGAATTTAGAGTATTAGAGATCATTTTAGTTATTTAGAGTCAGACACTACGTGATTTCAAAATATTCATTCCTTTATTAATGTATTTTCTGGAAACCCTGCTTTCCCCAATTTGGTTTTGTGAACTTACAGGTTTACCACTATCCATTCAATAATCATTATTAGTATTTACTGTGCATCACCATATTGTCCCAATGTGTTGGTGGTATATAATTGGAAGGAACAGTTTTGTTCATAATCCTATGGTTGGTTTATTTGGCCTTTTTAGAGTGCTAGAGAGTTGGAGTTGCCTGTCACATTCAATGATGAGAGGGGTATTGTTCCTGGTGAAAGTATATCACCATTATCCAGCACTGTTGCACCTTCAACTTCGATGGATAATACTTCCACTCTAGGCACTCTTCGCTTGGTATGTTAAATGTTAAACTTTTCATCTGTTCCCTACTTAACTGAACTTACTCTATTGATTTTTCTTGTGAACATTTTCTTTTAGAATTGTAGGAAATTAGAACAGTTTGGCTCCACCCCAATCTATTACTTCTCCATGACCAAAAAAGTTATCAATTTACCATTATCTGAATAATTCTGTATATTTCTTTGAAATATGCAAAGCAAATCTGATTGGTTTAGAAAAATTTTCAGCTTCGAGTGTATCTTAGAACGTACGCACTTGACCAGATGATCATAGCTGCTAGCTCTTCTGCTGGACTTCGGACTATCAAGCGTGTTGAGCAAAGTTTACAAGAACTTGGGGTCTGTATATTCTTCTAGAACACTTGATTTAATATACATGCTTATGTCCTTCTGACTCTTGGAATGTGCTTTTCAGAAGTTTTTTCTCCTGCCATGCTAGTTTCCTGAATTTCAAAACTTATCATCAGATATGCTAGATCACTTGGAAATAATTCTGTTCAGTGTTGTTTATAAAACTACAGAACAATTTCTTTTGGTTGTAACAGCTTTTTAAATCTCCAAAGGCATGCCATATAGTTCATGGTTGTTGTGCTTAGTCTATTATTATATTTTACATTGAAAGTTAGGTATCAATACTCATATATCTAACTTCTTTTAGATATGGTTCAATTGAGATCAACAAATGGTCCTTGATTTCATTGCTGACTAGTTATCTATATTGGAGCCACAAATCCTTTGAATATTGCCATGTTTTATCGTTAAAGGACTTATTTATGTCAGAGCAACAAGTCCTATGATTATCTTCCTTCTCCTCATTGTTACCGCTGAACAAGTTTAAAATTCTGCATTTATCTCTACAGGTTAATTTAAAACCAAGAGTTCCAACTAAAGCTGTTTGTTCGGAGCATCTTGAATTAAGAAAAGAAATACTGACTCTATTGAATCTTCAGAAAGAGGTATTGCTTAGCTATTTCCCTTACATCCCCCCACAACACACACGCACAACCAATACTCGGCTTCTGTAATTACTGTTGGTGTATGTGTAGTGTACAGTAATGTATTGAATATGCAGTTCCACATGTGTCACTAATATGTTTGTATTGGTGTTGTATTTTTTTTATATATATCTAATGTCCCTTATGAAAATGCCTGTGGCCTCTAATGTACTGTCTTTTGAACAGATTTGAGGAACCCTTGTATTGTTTCATCTCTTTGCAATTTATTTTTGTGCACTTGTAAACCACTTGGTCGTTAAACTGCAGTTTAAAAAATTGTAAACCTTGTCCCTTATTGAACTGCTTATATGGCCTCTAATGTACTCTCTCTTGAATAAATTAAAACAACTCTCTCTTGAACAAATTTGAGCAACCATGGGATTGTTTCATCTGTTGCAATTTATTTTTGTGCACTTTTAAACCTCTTGTTCGTTAAACTGCATTTAATAGATTAGCTCTTTCTCTTCTTAAATATATTCTTTGACATAGATCAATAATTTTGGGTTATCAGTTGCAATATAAGGAGGCAGATGGTTCATCTTATCGTGACAGTACTTACGAAACACCAGGCACACCGAAGGTCAGTTTTTTGTTCTTGTGATGGGGCTTGTCAGTTGGAAACCTTGTTCCTGAAAACACTGAAAATTTTGTGACTATACTGAACCCCAGTCTTCATGTTGTGGTGATCAGGATCGCACGTTTGTTCCCGACTCAATGATGTTTGGAGGTAATGTATCAAGTGGCAACGGGCAATGATCTAGTTGCATTGCGTTTCTAATCTTTCCATGCCTGAATTTTATTGTTTATTCAATCAAATTTTCTTGCTATTGAACTTACGTTTATCCGTGCGTTTTCAGGTGAAAGAGTTGTTAAACGAGATCAGAAGCGCAAGGTAAATTACATACCAATTCCTCTATCTTTTTTCCCCTTTTGTTGCTTCTGCTGTGAAATGTGATATAACGCTCGTTACTGTTGCGACTCTCTAGGGACCTGGTAGGGTGTCAGAAGCTCCTTCATCACCTGCGCAGTCTAAAAGGCCAAGAAAGTTAAAGGCAACAGATCTGTAGTTTCAGAACAAGCACATCAGCTCCAGTCGGGTGGAATGGAGGATGCATAAATTAAATTGTGTAAAGCTCTGAGCTTTATGGTGATGAAGTTTTAAAAGTTGGAGCTACAAATTGGAGAACATGCTATCTGTTCCATCTCTCATGTGTTTCATAGTTAGCTGTAACTAGCGACGCAGATCCAGTGGATCTGCTATATGGACTTGCCTAGAAGGTAAGTTATGAATTGGCTCATCCTTTTAACAGCACCGAATTATGTGCATGTCACAAGTGGAAGTCGATTTGCTGGTAGGAAACTTTAGATTATGTGTAGTAGTTGGTCAGAAACATGAGCGCTAACCTGACTCTTTTACTTGTTTATTTATTTATTTTCTTTTTAATTATACGAGCTGAACTTTTGTTGTGTAGAAGGTTTCATATTTTCTCCTGTGATGAGAAATGCTGATGAATGTTATATTTATACAAGAAAACATTCTGTATAACATGTACTTTGCTATCAGTCAGGTTGTGCTGTACATAGATGACGTTTCTTTCAATTTACAAGGTTGTGTAGCCCTCAATCATTGGTTTTGTACTTTTTCTCCTTATGCTTGAATAGAGGGGTACAATATGGTACAAGGAGGGAAGGGGGAGTGATGAAAATAGAAGGAAATGTTTATGGTATGGTTCAAGTCAACTTCCTAAACCGAATGAAGTTTGAATAGACAAGGATCAATTTCAAATTGATACTTTTTTTCCAAAGAACATTTACCTTTAGCTTCCTGATATCTCGCTCGTGTTAAAAACTGTTTATACTATATACATATATCGAGTAGAAGCACCAGAAGCACATGGCCATCGGGCCAACCGAAAATCACGCCGGACTCACTGGACCCAGCCTTGCATGGCAGACTTAGTCACCGACAACCATGTTGACCGAAACGGCCCCTTGTGGTCGGCGCAACATGGGTGCAGACATTACCTTTCCATCTATGGGAAGGGAATCCAACGAAAATAAACAGGGCACAAGTCCCAACACTTTCAATAAAAAGATAACTCATTCCTGAAAATAGGTAAGCAACTATTTCCTCTTTATACCGTTACTATGTCAACATCATCTCTGGATAACTGACTTAGACATCGGATGGTTATAGTCTGGCAATCCTAGTCTTCCTCTGACCTTTATTTCTCTTTGCAGGTTCATTTAGCCGGAAATCTAACATAAACAAAAACATTAATATAAACAAAATAGTTACAGAACTTGTGCTAAATGACTAATTTTGCCAAATTTAATTTGAATCAGTGTCTCAAGATCATTTAAAAAAAAAAAAAACACTAAAGGAGACTGAATTTCTTATCTAGCTTAATCTCATTTTAGGTCTCTTTCATGTCTCACCACTTGGGCTAATTCAAAGGACTTACAGCGACTCAATTGAGAATAGAATTTTTTAAGACTAGACTAGAGTCACTAGACTAATGACGAACATGATCAGCATCCGTAAGCAGTGGACTACTGATCAAATGTCTGAAAGAGTTGAAAAGCATCACTTTAGAAAATGATGGAAAAGACAAAGGCCTCCAAAATATCCATTGCACTATGTGGTTCACAATTTAGTGAGGTACAAATAACCTTGCCTGCTAGGGAAATGAATCAAAACTGCCCTTTCATCTGAATTCTTAGATGCGAGCCCTCATTGGCACTGCTCCAGGCTCTATCTTTCTTCACAATTTCCCTAACAATGCCCAATGCAAACAAGCTTTACTTATTAGGCGTAGGCCCTCCTGCTGCATCAGAAAGCAAAGCACACCAACAACCAGAAGCAGCAGCAGCAGCCTCAAAACCACCTGGCCATCCCTCTCATTTTCACTTTTCGGTTCCGGTTTCGTCCTCGGTCCTCTGATTGATGGAATCCATTCAAGGGTAGAACTTGTGGTGTACCAAAATGGCTCAATCAATATTGGTCCTCTTCACACAAACGTCTGGGTAAACATTAAACTTGCCAGCATTTGATCTGCTTAATAAGCCATCTTCTCTTTTCTTTTTCTTTTTCTTTTTCTGGAAAAAAAAAATTAGTGAATGCCGGTTTTCTTGATTCGATAGGTTCCCGTCTTACTTGGTCTGTTCTACTGCACTGTCGGGTTGCTTCAACTCTTCTTGGATGAAAGGGCCTCCTTAAAGATTCCAGAGGGAAACCACCAGAAAATGCTTGCTTCTTTATTGTAAGTATATGCAATAGCTACCGTAATATATATGTGTTTCTGCTTTCCATTCTCTCTTCTTTCCAGTGTCTAGTGCTCTTCACAGTTCATGAAAGAAAAGTAAACACATCTATGCACAATTTCAAATGCATGTGAACACAATCGACAAGGAGAGAGCTCAATTTCATGTGTTGCCAATAATGAAGTACATTGTTGTTCGATACAGAGCACTCGTGCTATTTATAGAGTTGAGCGCTGAGATGTATAAAGCAGGCGTCGCAGACAATATAGAAGCATACATACTATTTGCAGCGGCCGAGTTTATATGGTTTTCTGTGGATCGGACGTGGTTCGGCTTCCTCCTCGCAAGCATAGTTGGTCTGGCCTGCCCGCTGGCCGAGATACCCTTAATAAAGTAAGGCTTCCTCCTCCTTTATCCTTCTGTCTAGGGAATCATCACAAACTGCTCATATACATGCCATAAGAATGTTGATGGAACTGTCTGATGCTTACATTTAGGTTCTTCAACCTCTGGTATTATCCGCAAGCGAATATCGAAATCTTTGGCCAGGTGGGTAACTTTTCTAACCAACAACTGAACAAATTTTATTGCAGAACGAAATGACTGTCCTCATTCGGGTGCTCCTTTTTCTGATACGTTTGAGTTGTTGCAGGGCCTGGTGACTTGGACACTCACTTGCTATTTTGTTTACACGCTGTTTCTGATCAATTTTTCACGCTGGCTGAAATCAGTGATCAGTTCTACTAATACGGAGAACAAGTCCTCTTAGAGAGAGTCTCATATTAGTAAAAAGACCGAGGCTTCCTCAGGCCTCAAGCCATTGTACTCGAAACAGCATTTTACATGTACCGAACAAACTTTTGAATTGCTACATTATATGATAATTCCATCTTCAAACGTCTTTACAAGTAACAATAGCAAAGTAGGAGGCTTGGAGTTGAGAAAGTCCCAGATTTGATCCGGCAAATTGTATTACATAGAAACATACTCATGTTTGCTGAAAATAATGGCAAACCACTTATTCAACAACATATACAAATTCGAAGTTAATCGTGCTATACATCAGACCTGGAGCAACAAGGTTTCCATGTCCAACAACATCTCCATTGATTGACCAAGCCGAGCTATTAGCTATCCTGTAAACACAACATTGACAATATCTGGGAACTTCTCCTTAATAGCTGCTCTGATTCCTGATCCAATGGAGTCAGGCCCCACATATTTTACTTGGCAATCCCCACCTTCAACTGATAACACTTCAACACTTCCACCAAAGTTCTTGATCGCCGGCCTCAATATGTCGAGATGACCATTCACTGCCTGCACTTACAAGTTTGGCACACAATCATGAACTCACTCCTCATGAAAATCCATCAACACTGAATAAACATGTCGAGAAATCGAAAACTCTCACCTCAACTGTGGTCTCTCTGTTCTCTTCATCAAAGACTTGTTGAATATCCTTGAGTGCATCTCCAAACTTTTCTTTAAGCACTCGTTCAATCCCCATTTTCATGGTCGTTGTTGAGCTAGGACAGCTTCCACAAGCCCCTGTTTCATAAAGTTAAATTCCTTTAAATCACAGATTCTCATTATCACAAATTGAAACACTAAAACGTTGATTTTCTGTCATGATCAAATTACATGTATGATTTGAAAATTAACAGAACCCAAAACTCAGAATTGGGAAAACAAAACGGAAATGAAATCCACCTTGGAGCTTGAGAGAAACGACGCCGTCTTCGACGGACACAACGTCGACGTTTCCACCATCGGCGATGAGATAGGGGCGGACGTCCTCGAGAACCAAATCGACGTTGGGAACTGTGAGCTCGAATTGCTTGGCCGAGTAGAGTCCCGGAGAAGAAGAAGAAGACTCGGCGGCAGCGCTTGCGTTGGAAGCTCTAACGGCGGAACCCAGAAAGATCCTTCTTTGAGGAGTTAAACGGCACCGTTTTACAAGCATAAGTTGTGGGGACTGGTGGGATTTCGCTGGGATTTGAGGAGAAGGAATTGGGGTTTTGGGCAACCAGGAGGTTGTGAGAGACGCCATGAATGAAGAAGCAAGGGCGTCCAGGCAAAATGCGATGGGTTTTGTTAAAAGAGTCTGAGAGCCCGTGTCGAATATAAATGCGGTTAATTTCTTGATTTCCAGCAGCGTAGGGTTGGTTAGGGAAAATTGATATGGTAGCAAATTTTTTTTTTTTTTTTTTTAAGGTAATAATTCATTGAAATTAGCGATTGAAATCGCTCAAGAGGGAGGGCCTCCTGAACAAGAAGGTATATTTACACCAACAATTTATTCTAGTACATTAGAAGTTTAGAACATAGATCGGAAACACCTGTATAAAATCTAGCAAATTCCAAAAGTAAATTCTCAGCATCCTCAAGATAATTACCAACAATAGAAACATTGTCATGATATTGAGATTTGTGAAGCAAACCATTAAAATCTGCTGTATGGACATGCGAGAAACAAATAGATCGACCAATCAAAATTAGACTCTTCCCAGCATAAATTGCATTGTTCTCCAAGACATGCAATTTTGGTACTCACAGTGCACTTATGCTGAGAATTATTATCGGGTCTAGTAATGAACAATCAACCTACTAACAGTGCAACAATAGAAACATTGTCACGATATTGAGATTTGTGAAGCAAATCATTAGAATCTGCTGTATGGGCATATGAGAAACTAATAGATCAACCGATCAAAATTAGACTCTTCCCCAACATAAATTGCATTGTTCTCTAAGACATGCAATTTTGATACTCACAGTGCACTTATACTGAGAATTATTATCGGGTCTAGTAATGAACAATCAACCTACTAATAAGAGCAGCACAGCAAAAGCATTGGTACTCTTATAAATCGATAAAAGGATCTCTCGGTTCCCAAATTCAAATCCTTGAATAATTGGAGCCCAACTGAAAGATTTCTATCTGGGCCTAACACCCACCCAAAGACGTGGCAAATGATTTGGGCACCCAAATGAGTTAAGTCTCCCAAGAGCAACATCGGTTTTGCAACATTAGCGTCTGCAGCATGAACTAGAACAGCAGCCTCGTTGTTGACGTATCTCTCCTCCACCACTTACCGATTAGATTCAACAGCGCACAAATCAAGGGTCCATTGGATTCCACTCGCCATTCGTATCAGACAACCCTAGATCCGAAGCCAAGGCACCATAAATGCCCAACCTAACATATCACCAGAAGTCGCCTTTGTTGGAAGATTGTCCCGTCGAGTGGTGTGCAGCTTGAAGCTATGGCGGGGGAAGCTCATCCGCCTAGGCAAATACTGGAAGGGAGGCGCTAGACGCCCCCAGAGACAACACCCATCAACGGCGGCGCTAGGCTAGGGCCTTCCAAAAGGGGCTCTCTCTCTCTCTCTCTCCCTCCCCACCTATTGGGGTATCTTTTTTCCATATCGGGAGTATTGGGCTCTCTCTCTCTCTCTCTCTCTCTCTCTCTCTCTCTCTCTCTCTCTCTCTCTCTCTCTCTCTCTCTCTCTCTCTCTCTCTCTCTCTCTCTCTCTCTCTCTCTCTCTCTCTCTCTCTCTCTCTCTCTCTCTCTCTCTCTCTCTCCACCTATTGGGGTATCTTCACTATGTCAAAAAATGCTTCATACCATACCTCTCAGACGACAGAAGACGTTTTTTCTGTGGTCTGATTTTTTTGAACGTCTTCAGACAATAGATTTAACTATTTATGTCGTCTAAATGGTATCAAAATCAACACCAATTCAACTTTTTCAAGTTTGTTATAATTTAGAGAATTCAGACAACAGATTCTGTTGTCTGAGTAAAGGGAAAAGTTTATCAGGACAAATTTTTTTTTTGGTTGAACGTACTAAAACTTAATGTGAACTATTTGCAAAAAAAAAAAAAAAAAAAAAAAAAAACAGCAGATGCCTAGCCTATACCCGAGTTTTCTCAACACTTGGTCAAAAAAACATAAAGTTTCTTTCTCAACCCTAACCACACGACAGCCGACCTCCTCTTCATCACCCTCATCCTCCGCCTCCGCTCCCATCCTCCTTCTCCGGCTCTGACGCCGGAGCTCCGCGGAACTCCACACTCCCGATCCAGCTTCTCTCTCTCCTTGGAACTTCCAACCCGTCTCGGCGTGAGGCATCTCTGCCTCTCCGGTCTTTCAAGCCCCACCCAACCCGTCAATTTGAACTAAGGTAATGGTATTCTTCTCAGTTTTCACACTGACTCCGTCCCTCTCTCTCTCTCTCTCGTCTGCCATCTCTTCCTCGTCGAAACCAAATTGGAGCTCAGATTCTTTAGCTCTGAGCAAAATAAATCCGCTCCCCACGGATGGGTAATTCTCTCTCTTTCTTGATCTGTCGATTGCTTTTTCATTATTGCTCCCTCCCAAACAGAAAATCTAGAAAATTTATTGGAGAAAGAATGACAGTGTCTCTTTCCTCTCTCGTTGATTTTAACAACGTCGATCTCTCTCTGTTAGGTTCCAGTGTCTCTTTCCTCTCCGAAACTATATACCTGATGTGTAAGGGTTGCAGGGGCGGATCCAGCCACGGGCTGGGTAGGGCTCAAGCCCCACCGGGCTTTTTGGGCTCAAAAAAAAAATTAGGTATATATGTTGGGTTTTATTTTTTCGGGACTACGGACTGCCGAACTCCAGCGCTGTTCCTTCACTTCTTCTCCTCCTCCCAGTCTCCGAGCTCCGGCCTCCAGGTATCTCTCTCTCCCTCTCCGTCTTCTTCTCCTCCTCTTGTTCTCTTCTTCATCGCCTTTATATTCAGATATACCCTTTTTTTGAAGTTACTGATTTCTGAATTCTGATCTTCACTTCTTCAGTTCTTCCGTTTTTCGGCGGCTCGCGGCTTAGCCCTTGATCAATGTTCAAAATTGCTGGGTTATTCACTCCAGTTACTCCACCGAAAGAGGTATTCTAGTAAAACTCAATTCATCTCCAAATTGATAAAACCCAAATTGAAATTGTTAATTCAATTGTTAATTCTGATAAATCCCAGTTATTGGTGGGTTGGGTTTGCTGAATTTGTGCGTGTATGGAACTAAAATTTATTGGTCCCCAAATTGGGTGTAAAATTTTAGAACTGGTTTGGTGAAGCTATGTGTCTGGGGTTAAATTATTTATCTTTATGTACAGATTTGAAGAAGGGGCAGAGCAGTTCCGAATAGATGTTGCCCATAATCCAAATGATACAGAGGAGTCCAATTGGTGCTTTCTCTGTGAAGCTCAATTATATGGAATTAAGGAAGCAAGGGAACGGTTTCTTGAGATAAGTTATTGATACCAAGATAAGGGCTTTGTAGCTTTAAGCTTCAAACATGTCTTTTAGATGTCTATAGGGTCCTAACTCCTAACCGAGTATCTTTAAGAGGGGATTGTTGTTAAGAGATGTTAAGAATGCATTTGTCTTTCATGTTTTTTGTGTTGAACCATGAACTGCCGAATTTGCAGCTTTTGTGTGTGTAATTCAATATTTCAGGCTAGTGTCAACATTTGTGGCTGAATTTTTTTTCCTTCCTCTGTTAGGAAGTTCAAGCCCCACCGAGCTTGTAATCCTGGATCCGCCCCTGAAGGGTTGTCTGGCATTTCCTGATATTGTCAATAATTGTGTAGGTTTTCAAGAAATGCAGATCTTGTCGCTCAGGGGTTTGGAAGAACATGGGTAAAGTTGGGAACTACATGAAAGAAAGTGTTTCTGATATTTTGTACCCCTACAGAGGGCGACCAAAGTAAGATGTCTTCCCGAAATATCAAATGAGAAATTTGATTAGCTTGCAAAAATATGATTAGCTTGCCAACTTGGCTTAATGCCATGTCTGTAAGAACTTCATTGCTACTTATGATCTGTTGTTTAACGATTAATTCTACGTGTTGTTATGAGTGAATAAACTCCAGCTTGCTATACACTTCTAGTGAATAAACTATGACGTATATGTGTTGGGGCTTTCCTTTCAGAAGTTGCTTTTAGTTTAAGTTTAGATACTTGATAGAAGATAGCAGCTTACAATAGTGACTAGATGCATCAAATTACAGGGTACATAAATTGGCTTTCTATTGTATTATTGACACTATGGCTAAGTTAAGCTATTCTTGGCAGATTCCTCTGGGTTTAGTTCAAGGAAGGGTGAGCCTCATTGTGTAGCCCCCTTAGAGAATTGGTATTGTTGAGAGAAGAATGCTGCAGGACACAATTTTGCATATCACAATTCTTGGCAAACTGATTTGTGTAATAGCTACAAGATTTGGGTATATAATTTTGCATAAATTCTAGATATCACAATTCTGACAAACTTGAATGGTTTTTGTTGGAAGTGCATGTCCAGCTTGTGTCAATTCCTGACATGTTGCTATATGTGCAGATATCTCCTAGGTCAAGAAGCTATGCAACTGGTATTTCAAATGGTAATTTTCTGTTGGAGATGTTCATGAATTGATTACTTACTGTAAATTTTTGGCTTGGCATTTGAAAGTTAAGTTAGCATAGTTTACTTTGTGATCAGTGGCTGAACTTAATAGCTGGAACATGTACTCAAGCTTAAATAAGAGCCATAGAGCACTTCCTTGGACTTCTAGAAATGATATGACGCTGCGTTCTGCAATGGTAAATTTATAGAGTTTATAACTTGAACAATTTGTTTGAAAATGCTAGTTTTTGATTATGTGTCTGTAACAAATGTGTTGGTGAGTCTGAAATGATTTATGAAAAGATGAATGTTACAATTCATTAATTGATCATTTCTTTTGTTATGTGTTTATCTTGTATTCAGGTTGTCGAGTTGCCAATCTTCTTGAATGATAAAAGGTTGCTATCCACACAAGTAAAAGCACCTGCCCAAGCAAGGCAAATGGTATGTTTATTGATTTGCTCAATTTATACCTCAAATCCTCAGATTTAGTTCTTCTTGTTAATATAATTTCCATTAGTACTTTACTGAAAGAACTAGTGATCGAACTTCACTGATGCGCATCAGGTTCTCAGCCAAAGCCAAAGGTTGCTGGTGTTGATTGGAATTTTAACAGTTGGGGAGGTACGCTTTATAGTTATGCAAAGCTGATGTCTATATTGAAGTTGTACAGTTTTCTATAGTCATACAACACAACACAATACAAAACACAAATGAAAACACAAATGAAAAATCTATGATTTTGCCACTAAACTATATAAGAGTATCAATGATATGGGCCATTAAAATTTGTGTGCTGAGTTCTATCTTTAAAACTATTGATGATATAAGAGTATTGATGATATAGTTTTACAGGAATTTACATATATAGAATGTGCTATCTAGCAACAGGAGTCTAGTGCTTTTCGTTGCCCATAGTTGATTAGGTTGGCAGCAATTTACCCCAAAGGCAGTTTCTTAACACCTTTTGTGGCTTTCTTTCTTACTTTTTTTTTTCCCTAATGAGATGGACTAGATATTGGATCCAACTATTACCTTGTTACTGTAGTTTTCTTTACCTTTTTCTATCATTCAAATGGTTCATTGCGTAAATGGCTTTGATTGCAGCTTGACTTAGAAGCAAGTAAAATATGTTCAAGAACACATTCCAATCTGGGTTTCTCTCCATTCCATGCAGCCTTTTGTATGTCTCGGCCTCTTTTGCTCTTGTGTTTTCAGTTTTCGTTTATCATACTTGTTGTAATCTTGATGCTTAACCTGTGCATTTTTCTGGATAATTAGGAGCAAACCTTTCCAGATATAGGATAAAGAAGGTGAGTCCGGACAAATCACCTTTCCAGATATAGGATAAAGAAGGTGAGTCCGGACAAATCACCTTTCCAGATATAGATATTTAAGCCCTGAGAACTAATTGGATTAAAACAATTAGCTGTCATGATTTCTCTCTGCTTTTGATCTTTCAATATGTTGCATAAAGTAATCAAATCACTTTGTGTAAATATGAATAGAACTTTGTGATTCATAGAAACATCTCCTTCACTTCAATCAGCACTTCTTTCTCCATTTCATTCATAATAGTCAACACCATAGCAACATGCGGGCAATCTTTCTAGTTTGGTTGATATGTGACTTGTTTATATGTACACACAGATGGGTTCACAGTTCAAGGGTAAGATACTAGAAGATAACATGGCTGGCATTCTAAAGCAATGGCACGGTGATGTGAGGAGGAAAAGGAAGAAGGAAGAACAAGAATCACAATCTGCACACGTCTTCTTCCATGGAATGGAGCTCCATGAGGCACAACATATGTATATGCAGATTTCTTTACTTCTGGTATGAATCAAATTAGTTATATATATTTGAAGCCTACTTAGTGTAACAACAACTTTGAAGAATTGGTCAAAACAATAGAGTACGGCATTTTGGATCTTTATTCCCCTTTAATGAGATGGACTTTTGGTGTATTGTAGATTACTTGTATTGTATTTTGGATGATGTTGGCTAGGTTTAGAGTTGGAACTATGGATTGTATTTTGGATGATGTTGATGCAATTAATGAAACATAGCCATCATTTTCAATGCAGATTTTAGTCCAATTTTATGGTTTTGATGATTGTAAATGACTGATGTTGAAATGGTTGAAAGGCAACAGATATATGCAGGTTTATGTTGTATCAAGAAAATAGAAACAACATAAACAAATGATCATCTGTTGTTTCTATCAAGTTCAAACAACAGAAAAGTAGAGTTCAAATAGCTCTCAGACAACAGAAGTAGGTGTTGATATGTTGATTCTATTACGTTCAAACAACAGAAAAGTAGAGGTCAAATAGCTCTCAGACAACAGAAGTATGTGTAGATATGTTGTTTCTACCAACTTCAAACAACAGAACATAACTAAAACAATGGTTGAAAGTGCAAACAAACAACAGAAAAATGAGATTGAATACTACTTCAGACAACAGAAATTTGAGTAAGACTATATTCCAAGTGACATTCAAACAACATAAAACAACTAAAACTATAGTTGAAAACCAAATCTAACCACAAGAATCAAAATTATCTGTAGTCCAAACAAATCTCAAACAACATAACTCATGGTATAAATGTTGTTGCGTATGAAATCAGTCAACATATAACTGTCATTGTTCTTCAAATCAGACGACAGAAGCATCAACTAAGCTTAATATTGGTTCAATCAAACGACAGAAACATCAAAAACTCCGTCATCTTACATTAACTACATCGACAGTTATTTTTTGAATCCGTTGATGAAGTGAATTTCCAACAACATTAATATGTAGTGGTATGGTGTTTCAGACGACAGATAGACTTCGATTCTTCAATATTAGGTACTTCAGACGACAGAACTTAAACTGAATCTGTCGTCTGAGTAGCTTATAAACGACAGAGAATATCTGTCGTCTGAATGACTTAGAGACGGCAGCCACTTAGACAACAAATTTTTACTTCATCAGACGACAGATATGGTCTGTCGTCTGAAGCATTTTTTTGGCATAGTGCTTTTTTCCATATCGGTCCACCTATTGGGGTATTTTTTTCCATATCGGGAGTATTGGGGTATCTTTTTTTCCATATCGGGAGTATTGGGGTATCTTTTTTTCCACCACCGATATGGTAGCAAATTATTCATGAGTCTTTTTTAAGAGTTTATATTATTAATCAAATTATCGTATTCTAGGGTTCTAGAAAGCGACGAACGCACGGCCACGAGTATGGACGTTCTTAGTTGGAATTGTCGTGGTATCTGCAATGACATAACTACGAGGGCATTGAAGGATCTTATTTCTCAGAACAAGCCCCAAATCGTTTTCCTTTGTGAGACAAAAATATCCCGGTTTGATGATTTTTTAAAACTACATCGTGCCCTAGGGTTTCAGCAGTATAAGGAGGTCTTGAGTACTGGCCAGTGATATTAAGGTGGAGGTGAGGATAGTTTTGGATCATCACATTGATTTGCAGATCGGGGGAGATCCAGGTGAGCCCTTGTGGAGGTGTTTGGACTCAAAATGAACATTTTGGCCTGACAAGGCATGTGTTGGAGAAATTGAGCCAATGTCAGTGGCTCAAGCTATATATTGTCGACAATCTCGAAATATATATTTAGAGGCTAAATAAAGCCTACTATGGAAGCATAGAAGCATGAAAGGTTAACTTTAGCACATTTTCCTACTTCGGCTAGGAGAAACCGAGCTAAACAAGGAAGGAGGGGTGGAAGACTAACCAAATGAAATCTAAATGAGCTAAAAATTTCCAGATTAATACTAGACATCCCAAGGATAATTTCTTATGAAGAGTGACAGAGCTATTTTTGAGTGGAAGGCCTTCAAACAATCAGTCCAATTTTCTACAGAAGCAAAACTGGAAAACTGGACCTGTAAGAGGTCCAGCAGCATTTCCGGCCCAACCGCATGGAATAAATCTCTAAAAATTTTTCAGGATGATCTACACTCATAGTGGAACATTTTTTATGAATAAGTCGAAGGCTCATTCTGAACTCTTGTTGGAGAAATAATTGAAGGAATAAAGGGGCAGAAACTGACCTAAAACCAGCTTAATATTCACATGTTCATGTTTCCTACCCACATGAAGAAAGCTAGATGCTTTTCTTTTTTTCCTTGGATATATTTTTCTACTACAATCTCTTTAATAGATCATCATCACTTCCATGTTTCTGCACCTTCATGCTTTGCTTTCATTTCATCATTTCTCTATCTTTTCCATATTTTACAAACCACTTTCATACTCCACTTTCATTATTTTTCTTCCACTCATCATTTCACTCTTCTTTTTCTTCCCTATATAAACACCTTCTCCTCTCATTCTAGAGACACATTCACAACATCAAAACATCTCTAAGATGATCTAAGTTCTCTCTAGAGCAACCTCTCTAAGAGCAACTCCTCTCCTTCTCTTTCTCTTACCGGTGATCACACTCCTAGTCCTAGTCTTCTCAGCCGACTTTCAGTGCCACTAAACCCTCTGTCAACGTACTTCGGTCCTAGTCTCCTCGAGAGCCAATTGTAGTACCACGACCAAACACCGACACCAAGACACATTCACAACGTACATCAAAACATCTCTAAGATGATCTAAGTTCTCTCTAGAGCAACCTCTCTAAGAGCAACTCCTCTCCTTTTCTTTCTCTTACCGGTGATCACACTCCTAGTCCTAGTCTTCTCAGAAGCCGACTTTCAGTGCCACCAAACCCTCTGCCAACGTACTTCGGTCCTAGTCTCCTCGGGAGCCGACGGTAGTGCCGCAACCACAACGGTTACAGAACCAGCCAAGCAAGGGTAACGCCCTAGCAACCCAGCCAAGCTAAAGTCACGCTTTAGCAAGTTCTCCTCACTTCCCAGTGGTTCTCGCTCTGCTCGATCTACAACATCGAGTATCGATTGTGATTTTCAAGAAGCTTAGCAAAAGTCCTCGCCACGAGGCACAAAGAATCCCGCTACGAGGTTGGTGCTCTCCTCGTCTACAATAGCTCAACAGAAGTCAGGTCAAGGGACACCCCCGACGACCGCACCCGACGGTGCTGGCACGCCCGCGCAAGAAAAGAGACTGTTGACCAGCTGCAACAAAATTGGAGCCAAACAGGAGGCTTACGGGGTTTTATGGATATGCTTGCACTGCTGAAAGAGACCGGTCTTGGCAACTCCTTAAGGATTTGAGCGATCTTGATTCACTACCATGGCTGGTGATTGGAGATTTCAATGAAATCTTGAACAGCAGTGAAAAGATTGATGGACCAGTTCGACCTGAGAGACAAATGAGGGGTTTTCGTGAAGCGCTAGGGTATGGAGATTTATTGGACCTTGGCTTTCTGGGATCGATGACAACTTGGTGGAATTCTTGTACACAATTACAGTCAAATAGAATGAAAGAATAAGAGATTGAGAATTTTCTGATGTATTGATCTTCTCCAAAGATGGAGTACATATACAAAGTATACACATTCCTAATAGGAAACTAATTACACCGTGATATTCTCCCCCTTAACTACATGATATCCTCCTTAACTATACAATCCTAATTATACTACAATTCCTACAATTATGGAGAGTGACTCACGCCAACACTCCCCCTCAAGTTGGAGCATACAGATCATGGATGCCCAACTTGTCAAGTGAGTCACAAAACGCCTTGCGAGAAACTGCCTTTGTAAGAATGTCCGCCAACTGCTCCTCAGTAGGAACAAAGGGAAACATAATGATCTGTCCATCCAGCTTTTCTTTAATGAAATGTCGATCTACCTCCACATGCTTCGTGCGATCATGCTGAACAGGATTGTGAGCAATTTCAATTGCAGCCTTATTATCACAATAAAGTGGCATAGCCTTTTCCTGCCTGAACCCCAAATCCCTCAACAGATTTCTCAACCACAACAACTCACAAAGTCCTCGGGCCATTCCTCTATACTCTGCTTCTGCACTAGAACGAGCCACCACCTTTTGTTTCTTGCTCTTCCAAGTAACCAAGTTACCACCCACAAATGTGAAGTAGCCCGAAGTAGACCTACGATCTGTAATATTACCTGCCCAGTCCGCGTCTGTGTACCCAGAAACATCCAAGTGACTGTGTTTTGAAAAGAGTAATCCCTTCCCTGGAGCAGACTTTAAATACCGCAAAATACGAAATACAGCATCCATATGAGTCTTACTGGGATTATGCATAAACTGACTCACCACACTAACAGCATAGGCTAAATCTGGTCTAGTGTGGGATAAATAAATCAACCGGCCAACTAACCTCTGGTATCTTGCTTTATTCGTAGGTACTTGATCCAAATACTCTGCTAACCGATGGTTTTGCTCAATAGGAGTATCAACAGGTTGACAGTCAAGCATACCTGTTTCTGCCAGCAAGTCGAGAACATACTTCCTCTGACTCAACACAATACAATCCTTCCCACGAGCAACTTCAATTCCCAAGAAATATTTCAAATTACCCAAATCTTTCATCTCAAATTCTAAAAATAACTGACCTTGTAACCTTTGAATCTCCTCAAAGTCATCACCTGTCACAACCATGTCATCAACATAAATAATCAAGGCAGTCACTTTACCACACCGATGTTTAAGGAACAAGGTGTGATCTGAATTGCTTTGCCGGTAGCCAATTTTCTTCATGAACTTGGTGAACATGCCAAACCAAGCTCTGGGAGACTGCTTCAAACCATAAAGAGATTTTTTTAATCTGCACACCACCTGCTCTCCAGTAGAAGTACCATATCCAGGAGGCAAATCCATATAAACCTCTTCATGCAAATCACCATGCAAGAATGCATTCTTAACATCAAACTGTTGTAAAGGCCAATCAAGATTAGCAGCTAACGAAAGAAGTACCCGAATTGTGTTAATTTTGGCCACTGGAGCAAATGTCTCATCATAATCCACTCCATACTTCTGAGTATAGCCTTTAGCCACTAGTCTTGCCTTGTACCTGTCCACCGATCCATTTGAATTGTGTTTCACAGTATACACCCACCGACAACCAACTGTCTTCTTCCCGGGTGGTAATGATACTAGATCCCACGTACAATTCTTCTCAAGAGCATCCATTTCGACTGTCATTGCTTGCATCCACTTCTCATCCCTCATTGCATCCTGCACTTTACTAGGAAAAGACACAGAACATAATTGATTCACAAAGGCTACATATGGTTTAGACAGCCTATGGGTCGACACATAATTAGCAACGGGGTATTTAGCTTTGGCATTTAGAGTAGGTTCATAGTGTTTCGGGGGTTGACCACGGGTGGAACGACTAGGCAGAGTTTTGGTCGGAACAATATCTGACATAGAAGAAGGAACACTAGTTGACACAGAAGGGGTATTAGATAAAGAAGGATTAGAACATACCTCGGGTGATGATTGAGCAGGCGAGACCACTGAAGGAGAGGGAGAGACAGAAGAACTGTTCAAAACGACATTGGTGACATCGGGAATGTCATCGGAAACAGAATCAGAAACTTCCTCTTCAACTGACCGGTCAGACTGATCCGGTAGACTGGTCAGTAGCTGACTACCCAAATTCTCTTCTCCATTCGGTGGGCTACTGTCCTGTTTTTCAAGTTCTGTTCCAAAACACTCCAGCCTTGAGAACTCGGATGCTAGTCTCCCATCTTGCCCACTAAACAAATCTTCATAATAACAAGACTTCTCCCCCTGACGAGGAGTCACAGGAGGCAAAAAATAACATGCATCTTCACTGAACGTAACATCCATGGTGACATAAAACTTCTGGGATTGAGGATGATAACATTTGTAACCTTTCTGATGAGAACCATACCCTACAAACACACACTTAAGGGCTCTAGCATCCAACTTTGACCTCTGATTCTTATATAGATGAACATAAGCAATACAACCAAAGACACGAGCAGGAAGAGTATTAGAAGATGGAATAGAAACATAGTTAGACAGGACCTCAAGTGGGACACGACCTTGAAGAGGGACAGACGGAAGACGATTGATTAGATGCGAAGCACACAATACGGCCTCTCCCCAAAGATACTTAGGCATGTTAGCACTAAGTAGAAGAGACCGAGCCATGTCCAGAAGATGACGATTTTTCCGTTCAGACACCCCATTTTGCTCAGGTGTCTGTGGGCATGAAGTTTGATGTATGATGCCATGGTGTTGGAAATATTCATGAAAAGAATGATTGACAAACTCACCCCCATTATCGGAACGAAAGACCTTAACATGAGCATCATATTGAGTACGAACAAGCTTATGGAATGCTGTAAAAGCAGAGAAAACAGAATCTTTGGACTTAAGTAAAACCACCCAGGATAATCGAGTAAAGTCATCAATGAATAACACAAAATATCGCATTCCAGAAAGGGTAGAATGTTTAGAAGGACCCCATACATCTGAATGAATTAACTCAAAAGGCATAGTACTAGAATGAAAACTCGAAGGATAACTAGACCTATGACTCTTAGCCAAAGCACAAGTTTCACAATGCAGGCTAGACTCACTAACTCCCAGAAACAATGAAGGCATGGACTTCTTCATAACTCCAAAAGATGGATGACCCAAACGCCTATGCCACAACCAAAGCTCACTTAATCTGTCAGAATTCAATGTCAGGGCTAAAGGCTGTTCCGGTGCTTGTGTTGGCTCTGCGTACATACAATCCAAGTGAAACAGTCTCCCCCTCAGGTCTCCCTTGCCCATGATCACCCTGGTGCACAGATTCTGAAAAATAACATACATTGGATAAAAGGTTACAGAGCATTTATTTTGTGACCCCAACTGGGATACAGACAAAAGATGATGAGACAATGAGGGTACATAAAGCACATCATGCAATACAATGGATGGTGTAACCTGAACAGACCCAATACCTAAGACTGGAAAAGACGCACCATTCGCATTAGAAACATGGGATATAGAAGGGGATGACATAGACATAAAGAAGGACTTATCATAGGTCATATGGTCAGACGCACCAGAATCAATTATCCATGTATCACTACCAGTAAAGTCAGCAACATGTAAAGCAACACCAATTTTACCTCGAGTTCCCTTAGTCAAGGAAACATTACCCTGTGAGGGATCTTGCCCTGCAATGCCGTAGAAGTCAGGTTCTGGCACCAATTGGACTACCGCTTTGCCTCTTTGACCACCACCGCGTCCTCCACGTCCTCCAGTATTATTACCTCCTCTCCAACCAGAGTTGTTGTAATTAAATCTTCGCAGCTTAGGACATTGATTCTTGAAATGACCAACTTCCTTGCAATAGTTGCAAGCCATTTGATTATAATTCTGGTTCTGCTGATATCCCTGATTCCGTGGCTGATACTGACTCTGAGATGGAACTAGGGTAGAGTTCCCAATCTGAGGTTGAGGTGGAGGTGTAGCATGGATTGCTAAACCAGAAATTTCAGTATGAAGGTTCTGAGCAGTAGCCTTATTACCTTCATCTCTTCGGATATAGGCAAAAGCTTGTTCCAATGTAGGTGGAGTTGCAAGACGCAATAACTCATTCTTTGCCCCTTCAAAGTGAGGGTCCAGGCCAGCAAGAAAAATATGGACACTCATCTTATCCTGCTTAGTCCGATAGGAATTAATATCAACTTCACAAGTCATAGGACTAGGGTTTCTCTGATCAAGCTCCTGCCAAATTGTCTTCAAATTCGCATAAAAGGTTGCAACAGGCTGTCCACTCTGAGTTATTTTGAAAGCTTTGACATTCAATTCATGAACACGAGCAAAGTCACTCCCATCATAATATGTAGCAGCAACAGAATCCCAAATTGCTTTGGGAGAATCATAGTTAGCAAATAATCTCATTACCTCCGGAGTCATAGCCTTGAGAAGAATTCCCATCACATTAGTATTTGTCGTATCCCATTCATCGGCTTTTGGTCCTGCAGCAGGTCGTGCTGCACTACCGGTAACATAACTCCACTTTCCAATCCCCTGAATATGGATCTTCATAAGCCTCTGCCATAACTGATAATTGGTGCCATCGAGCTTTACACCAAAACTTGAATTATCTGCCACATTCTGAACAATCACAACCTCACGGGCCACAGAGTTCACCCCTCCATCCAGAGATCCTCCAGTATTCCCGTCAGTAAGAGTCAGATCCACCATTTATTTATTTATTTATTTTTTTTTTTTTAGACCCTACAAATTGTAATAAAAAGAATACCAAAGAACCAGGATGGATATGGACGGACACAAGAACAAAAAGGATGAACTGATGGACAAAGGATGAAATCGACTTGTAGAAGCAAAAGAACCAATTCACGACTTGCAGAAGCAAAAGAACCAATTCAACAAAAAAGAACCAAGGCAAGAGAATCAACTGACCAAAAGAACCAAGTCAACCAAATCAAAAAGGACCGAATCAAAAGAACCCTATATTTGCAGCGGAAAGAACAAACTGAGTCCGAATGGATCTCGGCTCTGATACCAAGTCAAATAGAACGAAAGAATAAGAGATTGAGAATTTTCTGATGTATTGATCTTCTCCAAAGATGGAATACATATACAAAGTATACACATTCCTAATAGGAAACTAATTACACCGTGATATTCTCCCCTTAACTACATGATATCCTCCTTAACTATACAATCCTAATTATACTACAATTCCTACAATTATGGAGAGTGACTCACGCCAACAATTACGACTTGATAGGGCGGTTTGTACGCCATCGTGGTGTGATCTATTTAGCCATTCAAGACTTCGCCATTTGCCTCTGTCGGATTCAGATCACATCCCTATTTTGCTTCAGGCTAGCACAACTCCCTCGGTAACCAAACCCCGACACCGCCGCTTCAAATTTGAATCTTACTGGCTTCAGCATGCTGAATGCGATGGAGTTGTTAAGGAGGGGTGGAGCACTGATGTGACGGGCACACTTATGTACTGTGTAACAAAGAAGATCGCGTTTACACGACTGAAGCTAGATAAATGGCAGAAGCAAGTTTTTCGGGGGCGTCAGCATCAGATGTTGGGGGTGCGTGCTCGGTTGGAAGAGTTGATGGATGTTACCATTATAGAGGAGGTACAAGAGGAGAAGAAACGTTTGATGGAGCATTTACAAGGTTTGTTATCCCAGGAGGAGTTATTCTGGAAGCAACGATCTAGGGTTACTTGGTTGAAAGAGGGGGATAGAAACACTGGATTCTTTCACCGAAAGGCTTCGAATAGGCGGAGGAAGAATACATTGGATGGTTTGTATGATGATAGCGGAGTATGGTGTGATGAGGCTTCTAGTATGGAAAGAGTGGTGTCATCCTATTTCTCAAGGATGTTTGCGGCCTCTGAGCTGGATTATGAAGATATGGAGATCACATTAAATGCAATACAACCTTTAGTGACTCCGAGTATGAATGAGTTATTGTGTGCGCAGTATACTCAAGAGGAAGTTAAAGTCGCTCTGTTTCAGATGTATCCTACCAAGTCCCCTGGACCGAATGGTATGCCTTCAATTTTTTTCAAACATTATTGGGATATGATTGGTTCTGATGTCACAGCAGCAGTTCATAGCTTCTTACATTCTGGTCAGTTACTTCGTCAGATCAACTTTACACATATTTGCCTTATCTCTAAGGTGGATAATCCGGAACATATGTCAGATCTGAGACCTATTGCTCTCTGCAATGTTATTTATAAGATTTGCTCTAAAGCTATAGCTAACCGATTGAAACTGGTGTTGCCGGACTTGATCTCACCTTTTCAGAGCGCTTTTGTACCTGGACGTTTGATTACAAATAATATACTTGTGGCTAATGAGATTGCACATTTTGTGCATAATAAACGTGATGGTAGTGAAGGTTGCATGGCGTTGAAACTTGATCTTAGCAAGGCTTATGACCGAATGGAATGGCTTTTTCTTCGAAAGGTGATGGTTCGGTTAGGATTTGCCCAGAATTGGATTGAAATGGTGATGCAGTGTGTCACTATTGTCAGATACTCGTTTCTGGTTAGGGGTAAACCAAGAGGGTTGGCGATTCCAAGTAGGGGGTTGAGGCAGGGTGACCCCCTGTCACCTTATCTATTCTTGATTGGAGCAGAGGGCTTCTCTACATTGTTACACAGAAGCAGGAGATGGGTCTGTTGCCTAGTATTGAGGTTTGTACAGATGCTCCTTCTGTAAATCATTTATTATTTGCATATGATAGTATGATATATGCAAAAGCCTCTTTGGAGGCCTGCTATAAATTACAAGAGGTGATTGAGATTTATGGTAGGGCCTCGGGTCAATTGGTCAACTTTGATAAAAGTTATGTGGTCTTCAGTAAGAATGTGCCAAATGTGATGCAGGATGAAATATCGACCTTGTTGGGTGTTTCGCATGAACGCTATCTTGGCCTTCCAACTTATGTCGGCAGGAAGAAGACTGCTACTTTCCAATATATTAAGGAGAATTTGGCTAAAAAAATATCTCACCGGCAAGGTAAGTTTCTCAGTGGGGCAGGGAAGGATATTCTAGTTAGAGTGGTTGCTCAAGCCCTTCCTACTTATGCTATGAGTGTTTTCCAGCGAACTAGTGGGTTCTGTGAAGATTTGGAACAAATGTGTGCAAGGTTTTGGTGGGGAAGTACTTTGGATAAGAGGAAGATTCATTGGAAGACTTGGACTGCTTTATGTAACCCTAGGAAATCAGGAGGCTTAGGGTTTCGAAGTTTGTCAATGTTTAATTCGGCCATGCTAGCAAAACAGGTGTGGCGCGTTGTTACTAATCCATCTTCTCTTGTAGCTAGGATTTACAAGGCTAAATATTACCCGAATGATACTTTTTGGACAGCACCGACTCATGCGTCACCATCGTATTCATGGAGAAGTATTGTATCGACTAGAGAAACTTTGAAAGCTAACTCCTACTGGCAGATTGGAGATGGTTCCAATGTGAGAGTTTATTCGGATTGTTGGATACCAGAATTACCTTTAGGAAGACCTAATGAAAGTCCTACCTCAGTGGGAGTGGTACACATGGTTAATGAGTTAATTACTGAGACAGGTTATTGGAACATTCCTCTTCTATAAGACTTGTTTTCTCCGGAGGAAGTGGAGGTCATTACACGGATTCCCTTGAGTCGACGTGTAGTTGAAGATAGATTGGTATGGAGGTTGGCCAAGGATGGGGTGTTCTCAGTCAAGTCTACATATAGCAGTTCCGTCCAAGTTTCTTCGAGCATCGTTCCTTTCGACCTTCCAGTGAATGGTAAGTTCTGGCAAAAGCTTTGGAAGGTGAATACTCCTAACTCAGCCAAGATACATATGTGGAAGGTATGTCATGATATTATCCCTTCTATGGAACGATTAGATTCACTGAGAGTTCAATTGGATTCACAGATTTGTGTTTTGTGTGAACCCGGTCGAGAAACTACTTTGCATCTTTGCAAAGAATGCCCTTATTCTCAACTTATTTTGCAATCGCATGGGGTGTTGAGACAGATTTGTTACAGTCCTCAAACTGAGGGTTTTGATCTTATCAGATGGCTGGAGTTTTGTGTACAATCTCTCTCGATACAAAATTTGGGGTCTTGGTTTGCTTCCTCTGGGAGATTTGGAGGGAAAGAAACTGTCGGGTCTGGGAACAAAAGAGAGGTGAAGCGTGTGATGTTGTTTTGAAGGCAATGACTAGACTTCATGACTTCACATTCTACAATTCCACAGGAATTCGATCGAATCCTCAAAGGGTTCGGGGGGTGAAGTGGTCAGCTCCACCTATAGGTACCTTTAAAGTGAATGTGGATGGTGCTTTCCACCACATCACTCGGAAGGGTGGTATCGGGTTTGTTATCCGGAATTCGACTGGGCATATGGTGGCAGGAGGAGGTCGACCATTGGCTGGACTAGCATCTGCCGAGCATGCCGAGCTTTTGGCATGTTCGATGGCTGTGGAGTTTTTACTCCACCAGGAAATCAGGCCTGCTGTGTTGGAAACTGATGCGCTAATGGTGCAGCGCCAACTGACAAACCATGTTGGGAGCAACACCTCGGCTATTGGTCGATTGTACGACGACTTGGCAGCAATTTTGGCTGCAAACACAGATATTCATATCACATACAAGGGTAGGAATGCTAATATGGTAGCCCATATCCCTGCTCATGCATGCAGTGAGCCTGAAGATTTTTTCTTCTTTTCTACACCTTTTCTTCAAGCTGCTGTTGCAGCTGATGTTTGTTTGATGTAAGTTTCTTTTGTTTATCAATAAAGGGCTGACCTCCATTCATTCAAAAAAAAAATCGTATTCTTTTTTTTTTTATTACAAGTTATCGTATATTTTTATCCCATAAAATGTCATTTATGTAAAAAAAAAAAAATTCATCAAAAGAGAAGAACACATCTGCAGCGGTCTTAAGTATATTTTTAAGATTTATATTATCAATTAAGTCATAGAAAAATGTCTCAATAATCTAATTGTACCACATTTGTTCCTCCTAAGTTCTACTTAAATATTATCAATTAAGTCATAGGAAAAATGTTTCACCGCTGCAAGAGATTGAACTGAATAATCTGTTCTTCTGGGTGCGTATTTCGAACATGTCGCCGACATATGAGAAGAAAGACACTATTATCAATGTTTCTTCAGTTGCAGGGAAGTATCTTGGTATATTGACCAGACACTTTTTTATTCAACTGGTGAAATTAGGGTTACGGTTTCTCCTGCTATTTCAAAACCCTTTTTCCTAAAAAAAAAATCTATCAAGTTTGCACAAGGAGTTGAACATGAGGTTCTTTTATTTTTCAAGAATCTTGTTGGTAAATGCAAGAGCTGCAATCTTGTATTCCATGACAATGACGTTTGTCCTGTAGCCTATGGGCAGAACACTACTGAAAAACCGGTGGCAAGAAAGCTAGAGCTACCAAGTCTGTTTCTAGGGTTACAGGGTCATCAGTTCTGGGGATGGCACTTTTCAGTTCCAAGGGATACCTACTCCTATTCTACCACCAGTGGGACAATCGTTGTTTGGTGGTCCTGAACCAAACAAAGTGAGAAAGCCTTTGTAATTAAGAGTGCAGCTCTGCAGCCCACTAGTTGATAACTCATTTGCTTTAGTACATGTTGAGACTAAGCAACAATCGAAGAGAGAACGTTCCTACCTCCCCAAAAAAGATTCAGTTTCTCATGTCTGACCTACTTGAAGGAAAGACCAGTCTAGTTGCTCCTACCAAGAAGGTGAAAGTGTCGGAATTCACATCTAAATTGACAGTCAAATCCCTGGGACTTGTGAAAACACCAGAAGGCATGTTAGTGCTAGCAGAGGGGATGATGCCCTGTTCTAGGCAAGTTGAGCAGTCAAGTGCCAAGAAGGGTAGGCCTTTGGGCTCAAAAAACAAAAACCCTTCTAAAGCAAAGAAAGTGTCTACTGAGGAAGTCTTGAGCATGCCGTACTCTAGAAAGCCTTCAAGTTCTAGGTTGAATAGAAAGGAAAAAGTGTAGGTTAGTGTGGTGCTATGCCTATATGCTATGTCTTTGTTTACTTCATAGATATAGGCTTGCTTGAATAAGTAAGCGTTGTGTTCGAATATAGGTGGTCTATCCCTATGTATCACAATTGTTCTCCTACTACAACTTTTTGATCTGTGCAGTTAGAAGTAGTAAAATGATATGTAATGACCATCTTGACATGAGTTTAAATAAAATCCACATTTTCTTCAAAAAAAATAGTTTTTTGGTTTCTTGGCAGTAGTTTTCAATTAATAACAATAGTTGTTTGCATGCAGTAATATATATATATATATATAATATTTTTGAGGATGGGATGCAGTAATATTTTCATAAATAATCAAAATTAAAAATACTGTGGTATTTTTATAAATATAAATATAAATATTTATTATATTTTGGTGGCCTCAAAAATAATAAAGTTATTAAATGTGGAATATGGAAGGGAATATTGAGATGCTAGGGTGTTCAAACCAATATATAAAGAATTTATAAAAGTTAATACAGTAATAATTGACTTTGATTAATAACAAGTAATTTGAGATTTTGAGAACCCAGTACCATTTGGTCTAGGGAACCTGGCTCACCACCTTTGGTTAGGTGGTGATACCACCACTCCATAAACATTTGCCACGTGGCGCATAATCTAACCATGGTTAAGTTTTTAGAATTAGTGTTAATAAATTAATAATATTAATGGTTAATGAAGAGAGAACAGTACTCTCTCTCTTTCCCTTCAAAGTTCAAACCCGGCAGACCCATCTCTCTCTCTTCCCCTTCAAACCCAGTAACATGCAATAGCAAAAATAGCACCACAACTTTGAATTAATGTTAATAAAGAGAGAGAAATACGAAATACTCTCTCTTTCAGACCAGAAAACCCAGGTTTGGAATTTGATTTGAGTTCTGCAAACTTTTTCATTATCAATTTCTCCAAGTGACAGAAAAAGTCTTAATACTATAATACCCAGCCTTTTCCAACAAAATTTTCACCTCGAAAACCCAAACTGGAATTGGTTGCCCACAATTCATAGAGCTTCAATTTCTCAAATTGCTTTGAACTTCATGAAAAATTAAGCCCAAAAGTAAAAATAAGTTGGAAGAAAATCAATGGTAGGATGGTCTGCAATTGAGTTTGCTGGGATTATTTGGTGAGTTGCCTCGTGTGTTGGGACTTGGGAGGAAGATGGAAAGTGCTGGACGAGATCTGGGTTTGTTGGTATGTTTCTGAGAATTGGGAGGGAAGAGATCTGGGTTTGTATCTAATATGCCCTCACAAACCCATCACTGCTCTCCTTCATTTTCGCATCGCTTTCTATTCGTTTATGTGGTAGACAAAAGCCAAAGAAGAGTTTATGTCCATTTGAGTTTTCTAGGTATGTAGGATTTTGCTCGGTTCTGAAGTTGAAAGAAATTATTGTAGGTTTTGCAGCTTTGTTGGGCTAGTGTCGATGAAGAAGATGAGAGAATTAATATCTTTTATTTAATTACTATCTTTTATTATTAGTTGATTTTTTTTTTTTTGAAATAATGGTAATTCCATTGATAATAGCACATGCCAAGAAGGCCATTACATACCCACCCGCTGACACATAATAATGGCCAGAACAAGGTTTCGTGGAGGAGCCACAGTGGCACATAGGATAGACCAACTATATTTGAACTTATCACTCACTTAAAAGCGAGCCTATAAGCTATGGGAAAAAACCATAGCGAATAGACAAGCCAAACTACACTCGTTAGGTTCCTAATACAAGGAAATTTATGGTAATTAGACAAAAAGCTAAAAACATAGGTTTGGACCAAGAGCCTAAACCCTAGCCCAAATTTAGAAGTTAATGGACTAAGGTAAAACCTCAGCCCAACAACTAAGCCCAACAGGGCAGTCACAAAGGAGATATCCAGGCCCAGCAGCCCGATTCGGGCCCAGTCCGCCATCCTTCCCATCACCCTCGTCGTACGTCCTCTTCTGGCAGAGATCTTCCGATCCGGGTTCCCCTACCCCACGACCCAATGCCAGCGATCGAACCCATGGCAGCGCTGTCGGTGCAAGATCCAAACCGCCACGACCTGCATCACCCGTCACCCAAGCCACATCGCCGCGACCTGCATCACAACGGACCAAACCATCCCCAATCCCAGCCTTGCAAACCACACCGCCATCGATCAAGATCCATTACGTCGGCGATCCAAGAAACCCATCAGCGGGGATAGAATATTGGCCCGGACAGCACGACCATCATCGTCTCCACCATCCCAGCCGAAACAACTGACAAAACCAGAGAGAATCCCCTCGACGGTGTCCCATGGGTAGTAGTTCTCCCGTCCGGCAGCAAACCCCATGACGGCGGGAGGCCAGAGGCCAAACCCGATGGCCGGGTGCCGCCGGACGAGAAGAAATTTGCAACCTAAAGGTTTTTAGGGTTTAGGTGAGAGAGTTATTGACGTATTGTGCGGACTATTACGAATATTTATTATTAGTTGATTTAGTGAATAATTAAAGTATTAAACAAGATTTTTTTTTTTATCTGATGATTAAGTTAACCATGGTTAGTTATGAGTATGATTTATCAGACATGGCAATTTCTTATTGGGTGGCGGTATCACCATCTAAGGAATAGTGGTTAGCAAATTTGAATCCTTTGGTCTAGTGGCATAAGTGGTCGTGAGTTTGACTCACAATCGACTAGTTGTTGTATATGAGTTATTTATTTGATTAAAAAAAAGTAATTTAAGAAAACCTTTTTTAGGAATTATAATAATGTCGTTGTATTTATGATATCTTGTTTAATAATTAACTTTGATTAAAATAAGTAATTTAGAAAACCTTGTCTAGTTAATATAATTATATAATAAATTTTTTTTTATTTTTTATATTTATGATATCTTTGTTTGGCTAAAATTAATTCTGTTAATTGGGATGATAATCTACCATAATTTATCATAGACAATGTATATTAGGACATAAGAGCATCTCTAAAAGATTTTCTATCATTCGTCTTAGGAAAAAATATAGTTTTAGTCACTCAACTTTCGCTTGATTGACACTTTGGTCACTCATGTTTATAAAATCTCACTTTAGTCACTCAACTTTAACTATGATTATCACTTTAGTCCGCCGGTGAATTTTTCTGATAAAAAAGTCACATGACGCCTCACATGCCATTTTTAAGGGTTATTTTCGTCCTATAATTTCAAAAAACTTCAACCTATATTCAAACCAAAGGTCTCTCGTCTCTTCAACATCTTAAAAAAGATCTCACCCTTTTGAAAAGACAAAGACAAAAGCTACTGGCTTTAGAATCGTAGAAAGGGAGAGGTTAGCCCACGAATCTCTGAACGTGGTATGAGTTAGTGATGGTGAACTTTTGGAGCTATTTCAGAATCGATGGAGAGGCAGAACCAAATAATGGTAAGCATGGTCCCTTGTACGTAGGCATTGTGCAGAATGAGTTTTCTCACTATTAATGGATTAAGTACATGAGTGGTTTAGAAATTAGGTTTAAGTTTGTTATTGGCATTGGAATTAAGGTTTCATAATCGTTATTAAGAAATTTGGTTTAGAGTTTGATTATTGACATTGAATTTAGGGTTTAGTAATAAAGAAGGACTAAATACTCGTTACTCCTCATACTTTTGCATGAAAAACAGTTTAGTCCAAAATTTTAAAATTAAACAGTTTAATCCTCATTCTTTCTAATTCTCATACAACAGGTCCTAAAATGACTATTATACCCCTCACTTTTTATTTTTTTATTTTTCTCTCTTTTTATTTTTTATTTTTTCTACCTCTCTCTCTCTATACACACACGCACACACACACACACACACATATATGTGTGTGTGTGTATATATATATACACACACACACACTATATATATATATATATATATATATATATATAGAATAGAGAGAGAGAGAGAAAGAGAAAAAAAATAAAAAGTGAGGGGTATAATAGTCATTTTAGGACCTGTTGTGTGAGAATTAGAAAGAATAAGGACTAAACTGTTTAATTTAAAAAATTTGGACTAAACTGTTTTTCATGCAAAAGTATGAGGATTAACGAGTATTTAATCCAATAAAGAAATTGGGTTTAGGGGTTTTGTTCATTGAAATCCACTTAAGAATTTACAATTAGTTTTGTAGTTAGGGTTTCCCTTTGTTTAATATTTTCATGTATTGGACTTGGTTTTTGCGTTTTGTTTTGTATCTATTGAACTGGAACTTTCAAACCATATAAAAGTACAAGTCTGTTCCAATATGACAATCTAAAGTTACAGTAGAAGACAACTTGAATGGTGTAATTAAGTGCTTATATATGATTTCTTCCAGACTCCAGAGTAGCCAAGAACGATTACGAGACCATGACATAATAACTTGGCAACTTCTTGAACTTAGTTTTTATTATGCAACTTTAGTTTGATTTTATCATACAAAACGATTTGGGTCTATAAATTTTTTTTTTTTGATGGTTGTGTTGTCAGGATAGTATCACCATGATGAAAAATAATGTCTCATATGCTCTACTGGTGAGAGCATAATTAATTACCATGATGAAAATAATGTGTTGCATGAACATGACGAAAAGGTGGGAGCACAGACTTGTTGCATATGTTGAACATGATATGTTGACCTGTGATATATGTGAGAGTCTGTTCAATTTTGAATGTCTCTACCATGTGTGGTTTTTGCCATGCAGTTTACTATATGTTGCAACCTAATGGGAAATTGCTAATGATGGAAAATAGTTGTTTGTCCTATTGTTTTTCAATTAAATTAACTTGTGTCTAATGATACTTTGTGTAATTCTTCAGGTGAATGGTTCACATTAGAGATTAATCATGGTGGAAGATTCTACAGAACTACAAGTGGTAGTCGATATTATAATGGGAGAAAAATGCACCACAATGTCTGGACTTAAAGAGGACTGTCAACGTGATACCTGAACTTTAAAACGTATCAATGTGATACCTAGACTTATATTTTCTTATCAACGTAGTACCTATATCAACTTTCCGTCACGGTGCCGTTAAGTTGACCACGTGTGATGCACGTGACGCTGAAAAAAAGAGCTAAATGACTGATGTGCCCCTCAAATTGCTTTTTTATCTGATTTATGATTTAATATAAATAAAATAATTAATTTAAATGGATTTTATAAATAAGAGAGAGAGAGAGAGAGAATTAAACAAATTTCTTCTTCTCTCCTATTCATAATCAGTTACCAGAATTGATCCTCCTCCGACTCCACTCTTAATTCTCTGGCTTGCAATTGCCTTTGATCGAGAGCTTGCATTCAAGGTTGACCACACTGCCCTTAAATCTGTGGCTATCTTTTCCATTATCTTCTGTGAAAATCGAAACCCAGTACAACATTTGGTGAAGATTGAAGAAAAGGAGAAGATTTTAGAGCCTAAATCAGCTCCATTAGAGACTGATCAGTTTCTCAAAACCCTAATAGAAACGAGAGGTGATTGAACGAGGACTTTTGAAAGCTTGTTTCTTTGAAATTGAATTGGGCTGGTGTTTGGGAAATTGAAAAGTTTGTTTTCCGGTGTCGATGTTAGGCCAGAGGCCGAAGCTGTCGGCAAGACCGATGAAGTTGCAGATGCTGGTGGTGTGGATGTTGCATGTCGGGAACGACGGAGAGGATGGTGGGGTGGGATTGGAGCTGTGATTTGAGAGTGGAGGGTTGGCAGGTCTTGAGTTTCTGATCAATGGTGTATACGAAGGGGTCGAAGGAGAGAACGAGAATGGTGGCGGCTAAGTCGTCGTCGGCATCGGTGGGGATGAGCAAAATACGTTAGTACCAACCCATACGAGAGCCCAGATATGTTCAAAATACCCACTCGTGATGAGCAAAAGCCAACGAGATCTTACTAAGATCACCGCGGAGGATCAAGGCAGGTACGACGAAGCACGAATGAGCCCATGGCGATCTGCAGGATAGTGAGATGAAGTCGCCGTTGGTTTTCGGTAGGGGTTGAGGCAATTGGTTTGGTCCGAGTCGGAACTAGGTTGGTCTTCAAGAAAATAAATTCTCTGAATCCCTTTGTTCTTTTCTCTTTTTTGAATGTGTTCTGCTTAGTTGGGCTTATGAAGCATAGTGTGAGTTTGTTCATGCCAAGGGTTCATAGCTTCTTCTTGTTGAGTTTTGACTCATGAAACACATAATGGGTTTTCTTTGGTTGGGTTCATGTCATCAATGGGTTTGCTCTAACTTGGAAGTTGTAAGAGAAACTCAGATAAAGGAAAGATGAATAGTTGATTTTAACTTTAATCTTTGCTTAATTTGCTTCGTATGTTGTTCTGATCTGAACTCGGTAAGCAAACTCAAGATCAAAGCTTGTCTTTAATCTTCAGATTTCAAAATTATGGATGGAGGATTAATTCCATATCGGGCTCCGTTGTTGTAAATTGTGAGAGAGAGAGGAGAGAGACTTTCTCCTCGATTTGCAAGTCTTCAATTACCATCCAGTGGCGTAACTACTCAAAGGTTAGTTGGGCAATAGTCCGACCCAAATTTACGAGTGGGTATTTTGAACAGATCTGGGCTCTCGTATTTTGCTCATTCATGCTGCTGCTGTTGTTACTAACGTGACGGCGCACTAGGCCAATAACCTCAATATACAACACTTTTTACACAACGAAAAAAAAAAAGATGTTGTGTGATGATGGAAAGTCAATCGTACAACACGATTAAGAACCTTACGTTGTATAAGGCCATAAAATTTTTGAAGTTTTTATGTAGAAGATGATTGCACAACACTGACAAGAATATTTTGTTGTGTGAATGATAAAAAAAAAAAGCGGCAGATTTCCCTCCAGCTTGACACAAAGTTGGATCCAAAATGTAGTACATTGTACAACGTCATAGTTATACCTGTTGTGTGATACTAGCTTGCAAATTATCATACAACAGCTTTTGGCTTTCTGTTGTATGATCAAATCAGATATTATTGGAAATTTTGGATGTGCCCTCATTCCCCCCCCCCCCCCCCCCCCCAAAAAAAAACCTACAATTTTCGAAAACATATATGCCATGATTTAAGGATCCTACAACGTAAAAACTTTATTTGTGTTGTCTGAATGAAACATATTTATCCTAGCGCCAAAACTCTTGCACATAGCGCAAAAACCTCATTCCCTCCTTGGAACCTAAGCTGAAATTTAAGTTGTACACGATTAGACAACATATTGTAATGTGTTTGTTGTCTGATGCATTAATAATAGAAAATAAAAAATAAAAAAGAGTGTTAGAGTGAGTGAGTGAGTGACAAATTAACTAGGGTTTTGACTTCATTACAGCCAAAACACACAGTTTTCTCACACTTGGACAAAATAACTTCTACCTCTCCAGCTTAGGGAAAACCAAAAACCCCTCGCCAGCACCCCGCAATCTCTCACCTCCGGCCTCGTCTTCGACTCCGTCCACTACGACGATTGCTCTCTTTGATTTCTTAAGATCTCTCTCTCTCTCTCTCTCTCTCTCTCTCTCTCTCTCTATTTGAATTAAGTGATTCTACTTTTAATTTCTTGGAATATCTTTGAGCCCGAGTCTAGGGTTCTGAGCTTAATTTGTTCGCAGATTTAGGATTTTTCCTTTCATATTGTGGTTTTCTGTTTTTGGTGAGGACGGCTTAACCCAGATCTAGATCTTGTGTCAGTAGTGTTTTGTTGCTTATATGGTTTCTGGGTCCAATTGTGGTTTGGGTTTTCAAATTTTGATGTTAGACTTGTGCAAAATTTTAACAAATCTGGAATTGAAAGTTGGGTTTCTGTGAAAATTGGATTAGAATTTTGTATTTTGGTTATAATTTGTTTGTTTGGACTCATAATCTTGTAAATTACGGGTCATTTAGATTTTTGATTTCTAAAATTTGAAAAGAATTTTGCAGAATTAACGTCAGGGAAAGGTGCAAAGGGGCTTTTGGCTCAGAAGACCACAGCAGCTAACAAGCATAAGGACAAGGATATTTAGAAAGGCTTTTCTTCTTGTTCACATAATCCGGTGGTTTGGAGGCTCCTTCGTGGTGAGTTTTGTGACTTCTCTACTTCTCTTTTGGTTTTTTGTGACTTCTCTACTTCTCTTTTGTTTTTTGCTAATGTGAGTTTTGTGACCCAGAGAATTGCTGAATATGTCAAGAGGAAAAGGGAGCAGTATGTAAACTATAACATTCTTCCATTATAGACTGTTGGGGTTAAACCGGCAATTATGGAACTTCCTGAGGTTGTACATGTGCTGCATTATATGAGATTTTTTTTTTCTTCCTCTTCAACTTCATGTTCATGAAATACTATTTTTCTCTGATGAAATACTATTAGATCAAAGCAGCGCTCCGTGCTCTACAGAATGTGAATAATCTTCCCATGCCAAGAATGCAATTTTAACCCACGAATCCTGATGACAAGTCGACAATGTCTATAGAGAGGATTAAACCTGTAAATGATTACTCGATTGGCTTTCGGCTAATTTTGGGTTTCAGGTAACCTGTGCTCTAAGTGCCTTTTATTTCATTTGTCTTCTCTTTTTATCTCTCCCACATATGAGACTTGCACAGGTAGGCTAAACCCATTTAGGCTTTGAGCACCATGTTTACATTGCTAAAAGGATTTGTCTTGATTTTAGGATATTTGCTAGTACTAACCAGGTTACCACTACTAGAATTGATAATGTACTGTGGGCAGTCCTATGACTGTTAATGGACAATGACTCTCGATCTTCTGGATAGTAGATAGATACTTAACAAAAACATAAAATAATTCTCCGAAAGGAATTCTAGTGCAATATCCATACTTGGAATATAGAAGAAAGGCTTTCATTCCTAAGTCAACGATCGTTTGCCATGATGCCCATTTGTGTCATGCAATTCTTTTGAATTGTTACAAAATTATTAAATTACTTTCAACTTGTATGCTTACATTTGTTGATCCAATCAACTCGGCCAACCTCGATCTTATAGCTTTTTTTTTTTATTTGTTCATGGATCTCATAGCTCTATGACTGGCAACTTGGTTCTCACAGCACCAGATTATTGCTTTCACTGAGCCCATTCTACAGTATAGATTGGGGTAGAGTCTTAGTTGTATTGAAATATTATAGATCCCAGTCTTAGTTGTATGGAAGGATACTAGAAGGTTATGTATATATACTGATTTCGTAATTATGTTAGATTGGAAGGTTTCTATTACTCAATAGACTAGATTACATTCCAAGCCAAATTTAAATAGCAATGCCTAAGTACTTGCAGTGCAGGAAAACTGCTAACTCCATTTTTCAAAAACTTTCATAAGAGCAACATTATTCTAGTATATATTTGTTTAAAAAAGGAAAGCAGAATCTGGTTTCACAATTCATTTTTTGTCTAATCAGTTTTGCCTTTTCTTTTTGTGTTATGATTGCATAAAATCCATGTTCTTCCTCAACCCAAAATTTACATCTCAGCATAAATATTTACACACATGAAAGAGTGTTCTTTATAGCATATCTTTTATACAGAACTTTTTTGCATTATGTACATAGTGCTTTCCAATCCAGAAAATCAATTGGCTTCAAGTTCATATGTAGTTGTCTTATGAACATCACCGTTCTTGGAACTTGATTGGGATTTTACTTTGCAATTTTCTGGTTGTTCTCAATTTTTATTAGGGTAAATTCCTCCTATGGTACCTGAGGTATTGCTACTTGGACAGTTTGATACCTGATGTATTAAAGGGGACAGTTTGGTACTTGAAGTTAGACTTTGTTTGACACTTTGGTACTTCTGTTAATTTTTCTGTTAAATGTAAGGATAAAATTGACATTTAGAATATATGTATAAAAACATAATAAAAAAACATGAGTTTGTGGGTTGATTTTCTTCATAATTTTATAGGTATGAATTAATGCTTATGGGTTATGTTGAAGGTGAAATATTCGAATTTTATGTTTAAGAAATATAATAATCATATAGTGAACACCCATGAGAGTACTCAATTGAAACTAGTCTCGTACAACTAAATTTTTTTAAACATAAAATTCAATTATGTCAACTTTAACATAACCCAAAAGCATTAATTCATTTTCATTTTCTCCTAAATGACCCAAAAAATGATGAAGACCTAAAATAATACCAAATAATATCATCGCATTGTGTTTATGAAGAGGAGGAAAAATAAGTGGATTCATAGAGAATAGTACAAAAAAAATATCTGATTATTATATTTCTTTAACATAAAATTCGAATATTTCACCTTCAACATAACTCATAAACATCAATTCATACCTATAAAATTATGAAGAACGGCAATCAACCCACAAACTCATGTTTTTTTATTATGTTTTTATACATATATTCTAAATGTCAATTTTATCCTTACATTTAACAGAAAAATTAACAGAAGTACCAAAGTGTCAAACAGAGTCTAACTTCAGGTACCAAACTGTCCCCTTTAATACATCGGGTATCAAACTGTCCAAGTAGCAATACCTCAGGTACCATAGGAGGAATTTACCCTTTTTATTAATTAAGGTATGCTGTCAAGGCATGATTATATTTCACGTTTCTTTCCTTTTATTGGAACTGTATGTAGGTGTATCCAGAAGGGAAAATGAGCTGGCATTTTGCAAGTTTAAAACCATGAGATGTAGTCGAAGTGAAGGGGTAACCTATATTTACCAGTGGCAATGATAGGTAGAGGATACACTCTAAGTTGTCTTATAATGAGGTGTTTCTTTTCTTGCAGGCCCATTGAAAAGCTGAAATATGTTCCCAACATGAAGAAGCATATTAGCATGGTAAGAGCATTTGTTGATTATTATTACTACTTTGTGAACATATGGTTTTTGAACCAGATTATGAGAAAGGCACATCCTGCATGTTTAGTCGGTTATTGAATTTAACCTGATTTACGTGGCGTGTCACCTTGAGCTAGATTATGATGTTCTAACTTGGTTTTTTCAATGCAGCTTGTTTACCAACTCTGGCCACAATACCAATCTGGATAAGTCTATACCAAGCTCACTACTACAGAAAACTAAATTTGGGACACATGGGTTTTGGATACAAGGACATCCTTTTAAAAATGCGTCCTTGTATTGTTGTTAGGACGTTTCAGTTTTTTCCAAAACACGGAGAAGCAGCAAATGGACACCTACACAGTTAAACACGGACCCAATTAAGACAAAGGCACCTATAAATTTGATATAAGGTCACAGGTTCGATTCGCTTGAACCCAAACATAGAGAAAAATAATATCGAGGTATAAATATAAGTCTCCCAAATGGCCCAAGCCACAGCACTTTGCAGCAAAATTGAAAAAAGAAAACCCTAAAATTTCACTTTCCCGGGTTCTCCAAATTTTCCCTCTCGAGTTTCAGCTTCCCACCATGGAATCTCGCCAAATTCACTTTAGAATTCACCCCGTTCATTTACTCAGATCTAGGTATCGTCACCTTGAGCAGAAAAGAAAAAGAAACTGAGTTTTATAGATGTGCTCTGATGCTCAATCACCCATTGCGCATCACTGACTTCGATCTATAGCTTTTCTTCCTTGCATAGTCTTCTTCTGCTGTTCTTAAGTGCTTATGGAAGATAGGCTGTCTCTGATTCCAGTATGCTCATATAGTTCTCTACTCTTAAAGGTACCAACTTCTCTGTCTCTCTGTCTCTCTCTCTCTCTCTCAAATAATTTCTTCGAGTTTCTTCCTATGTGTTTGTTTTTGGGATTGATAATGATGATTCTGAAGTGGGTATTTTGAATTCATAGTTCATTGCATATTGCTTGAGCTCAATTTTGAAATGGGTCTCTGTGCTTTGCTGCCCCACAATTAGTTGAACATCTTTTGATTGAATTCACGACTTTCATCTCTGTGCATATCATCGTCATTTTCTTGCTGACCTGGTTGTTTTTAATTTTGCATGTATGTAGTGATACATATAGTTCATTGGATCCCCAAGTACCGTTCCTTCCCTCGGTCGAAGTTTCAGTGAAGGCTTTACTTGGTATATCATCAGGCATCAGCAGCTCTACCTGCAGCTCCAAGTGCATCAATGCGAATTTTATTCCGTGGACATCATCCATAGTGAGTTGGAACTGCAAAAAGAGATCTGGTTTGGAGGGTAAGTTTTTCTGTGTTTTTTATTATTAAGTTTTTGGTGTTTCAGAAATATTAGATATCATTTTAGTTGAGTTTGCAGATATTGAATAGGGGATTAAAGTTTTGAGTTGAGAAAAAGTTCATGGCTGGTGATGTGAATGAATTGAGAAATCTATATCTACTAAGCTGTTTTCTTTTCGGTTCCCTCATAGATAATAGGCAAAGACAAGTTTCAAGTGCAGAACCAAGTAGGTTTTAGCTAGAACAAATGGAGCTGCAGCTTGAGAAAATTCTTGATGCTGTAATCTCCAAGTACAAGTATATATATATATATATATATATATATATATATATATATATATATATATATATTATACAAACTTTATCATTGGGTGCACTTCCATTCCGTTTGGTTTTGTTTTGATAATAAAGTTTATCATTAGGTTTCACTGGTATTGCTGCAATTGCTAGCAAACATGGTGAAAATAACAATTGCACAAGTAGTGCTGCTTGCATACCGTCCTGCAGATTTAACTTTTCTCAATCATTTTCTTTTAATATTTCTGTTTAGGATGATCTCAGCATATGAAGACCAATGCTGTGATAAGGGTTCTCTCATGCAATGTAATTTGGAATCAAGGTAGTTACATCTGTCTCTTAGATATATTTATAAATTGTTTGTTACTTAACTCTAGTGTTTTTTATAAGCTCAGTGCAACCACTAATTTTGATAATAATTTTTTTGCATTTACTGATGTTAGTGCTTGTATCCAACTTTCTTTGAATATTTCTCTTGAACTAGACAGTTCATTTCTAATAGAGTACAAATTATCTAGCTTTATGAATTTCATATCATTGACTGTAGGAAAGAATGGCATTCCTGTTTAGAGGTCATTAATGTAAGCATCATTGAGCCATTGAAGCAGGCTCAAGGCGTTTCTTGGCTGATATACCTTATTTATAATGTTCAGAGTCCTTTAATCATGGAGTATGAAGCTCTGGGTTAAATGTGAGCATCATTATGTGTATAACTTCTCTGTGAATAATTGCATTTTGTAATATCAGAATATTTCCCCCATATTCTAGTTCTCTTAATTTCATACCAAGGATCAGTCGATGCTAAAGTTGCTGAAGAGTCAACATTTAAAACAAGGACCAACGAGGGGAACTGTTGGTAATGATTCTAATGAACCTTAGTCTACAAAATCAAAGAAAACTTACTGTTATACATCAGAATTAAGTTATAAGATGCTGCTAAAACTCAAAGTCATTTTTATTGTTACTTAAGTTGTATCAAATTGATGATATTTCTGGAGTTCGTGATCCCTTAATTTGGGTTCGAGGATCTGGAATGCTAGATTTACCTCTCTTGATTGATAGTGTTTTACCTTAACTATGTTTTCATGTTCATATATTAGCTTAGGTTTCTGAATCGAAGCTGCAACACATGTTCCAAATGCTGACTGATGCATGAATTAGTGTGCAGACCATATGGTTACAGGATAAACTACCACGGCCAGGCGGCAATGATGAAAATTGACAAAGAAAATAGTAATCCTGACATCAGGATTAAAGCTTCACATTGTGTCACCAGGTTAGTGTAATTAACTATATCATCATGTAATTGTGCATTACATATAGGTTTATTTGTTGCAGTTTTTGCTTGTCTATGGTTTTATTTTAGGTGCTTGGTTTTATTTTGATTTGTTTATTTGTTTATTTTATTTTTTTATCTATATTGTTGGTAGCACAACCTTCTAACTTGGTTCTGTTTTGAAATTTTTGTTTCTTGCTTCATGATGGTAGATTGTAGCCTTATTGTTAGAGTAACGGATACAATATGTTTCTTTTTCTCAGATTGTAACCTATATAATAATGGATGGAGACTTGGTTTGCCCTGCAAAGATGGGAAGATCTGTAGAGGTATCCAGAATTGTTGTTTTTCCACTATTTGATACAGATATACTTGTGTTTTTCCAAATGCTTGTGTTTCCAAACTGATCTTGTACATTCTTTCACTAATAATTATGTTATAGGTGCTTACTGTCTCCAACTGTGTGTGATTCAAATTCATTTATATACATGTGGGAATTTGATTTCGTCTACCCCCTAAAGAAAATGCAGTAAAATAAGTTCTCTTCTTAGTCAAATTGAGTGGTAAAACATATATTTCATCTCTGTTAATTGATATTATGCAATTTTGACAAGATTGGACAACTATCTACAACAATATGGTTGATTTTCTGGTATAGTTCTTGTGATTGAAGACTGAATTTTCTGCTTTAGTCATATCGTTGCTTTTCTGAAACTATTGTAATATAGGTACTTCTACCCATTAAAAACTAAAAAGACATGCTAAGTAGCAGCTTGAGTTTCTTCAGGTGTTTCCACTTTGTCATCAGTCTATTTACATGTTCCACGCACATGATGCTCCTCTAGGTAACTACTACTACAACTGTCTTTTTGTACAATGATTTGAGTTTGTTATTTGATATTTTTGGTAACTTTTTCAGTTTTATAGATAAACTACATTTAGGTGGTTCTAAACTTCCAGTGCTATCTGTGTAAGATCAAATATGGACATAACACATATCATCATAAAGTAATTGATGATTAGCTTAATATCAATCCTAGTTTAACATGGATACAAACAGTGAATCAATACTAGTGACTTAATGAAGTAGTGTATCAATTCATTAAGGATAGTAATTCATTGCTTAGTCGACAAGAAAGGCTATAAGTTGTGATACATTAGGAATCTAATAGTGAAACCTAAACCGACAAGGAATGCTTTAATGGGAAGCTTCTTGAGGTTTAAGTCTCATATATATACAGATGAATTGGTCCCTGATTACTACCACGACTATTGCATATTGTTCTGTCCATTGAGAAGCAAGTTGGTAAGTAACAGAAGACCATATTCAGTGATCGTGTTTAGCAGCTGCATGAGATGGAATCCATGACAGTGATTGCTGAAGGTAAGCCTTAATCCTATTATGATTGTTGTGCATATGTTGTGAGCATGTAACTATGGTTTTACAATTGGTATCAGAGCATAGGCTCACAAATATGAAAAATCGTTTTAGGGTTTTGAAAAACAAACATAAAATTTTTTAAGAGTTTTTTGCTTTACGGGTCAAGTAATTGATCAGGTTACTGACCAAGTCACTGGTCATGTAACTGGTCAGGTATCTGACCAAGTAAGTAACTGACCAGGTAACTGACCAAGTAACTGGTCAGGTACCTGATCAAGGTAAGTTACTTAAGTCGACTGCTGCATCTGGTTAATTATAAAATTCACGCTTCCGCTATGATTTTTTAGCAGCAAATTGGGGAAAAAGCAAAAACAGGTTTTTCTGTGAAAATTGTTTTCGATTCATAGCATGATAATTAAGTTTTGATTGTGCTCAAGAACCCTAGTTGCATTCCCGGCGTGCGTTAGGCTAGAGTAGATGGTGACCGGATGAAATTTACAATTTCTTGATTATTCTGTGGTTTCTTGGAATCGAATCAATTTTGGTTATGCTTGAATATGCATGTTGAATTGATTGATGATATGGTATTGTATCTGTGATTGTGTAAAATTGTATGAAGAACAGAAATCTCCCAGATTTTGTTTACACGTTAAAGTTGACAGATACAAGAGCTTAATTTTCTTACAAGGATGAATCTGGATAGAATGTAAAGTAAAAGAGCTCATATGTTTTGTGGTTTTCTGTTGGCATAAGTGATTATGATGCACAAAGCATCCTTCATTGATGTTGGCAGAAAACATTGATCAGGTACGTGTAACTGGTCAAGTAACTGACCAAGTAACTGTATCTGATCGAGTAACAAAACTGAAATTGTGTTTTGTGTTTTAAAACTACGCTTCAATTTTATCTTCCAAAGAAGTGGTCAAGTGTGGTTTTAGAATACAAAACAGCAGTATGCATGCTTGATGAAAATAAATTCGGATACTTAGAAATTTTTCTTCTGTCTAAAGATGTGGATAAATTTCTTTGGATAACTTGTTTTCATTGAACATGGCATATTGATAAAGAACTCCAGGATATTAAGTTTCTGCTCAAAAGTGATGCTTAATATTGTTTTTGTTATGGACTGACATGAATGCAAGTATGGTTGTTTAGGTTTTCTGTATGTTCTTGTTTTGGTTACTTAAAGCTAAATAAAACACAGAAAACTTAAACATATTTTCTTTACAAACTGAGAACTCACTCGAATTTTTGTTTTGCTCCTTAGGTAACTCTTACATGAACTTGAACAGTGTCTTGATGTTAACTGGAACCAACTATAGAGCTTGGCTAGACTCTGTGGAAAATTATATGGGAATGCATGAGAACATAGACTACTGCTTTACTGAGGATAAGCCTGAAGAGTTAAATGAAAAGAGCACCAAGAAAGATACTGACCTTTACAAGAAGTGGCATAGATCCAATAGAATGGCTAAGAACCTCATCAGAACATCTATGTCTAAGACTGTCAGGGGAAGTATAGAAGAGCCTGAGCTAGCATCAGATTTTCTGGAACTCATAGGTGCTAAGTTTAAAGAAAGTGAAAAAGCAGAAGCAGCTAGGCTAACCAAGGAGTTTCATGATTTGAAGTACATGGGTTCAGGGGGAGTTAGAGAACATATTATGAAGATGATCAATATAAATGGCAGACTCAGGGAACTCTTAATGGGGGTTAGGGATGAGCAAGTAGTGCATTATGCACTACATTCCTTGCCTAACAGTTTTAGTCATCTTAGGACCAGTTACAACTCTCAAAAGGGAAACTGGACTCTAGATGAACTTATATCCATCTGTGTGGATGAGGAATCTAGGATCAAGGAAGAAAAGGAACCTGCTACAACCATTAACCTCATTGAGAAGCCTAAAAGGAAAAAGCCCCAGAATAAGCTCAAGCCTACCAAAGCCATAACTAAGAGTTCAACAGCTGTAGTGGCCAAGGAAAACAGGCCATTCAGGTTCAAGTGCTACTTTTGCAAAAGAGTAGGACACATGAAAAAGGACTGCACTGGCTATAAGAACTGGTTAGCCAAAAAGGGTAAGATTTTTTCTAATACAGTTTTTTCCTTAGAAATTAATCTTATAAATGTTGAACCACAGTCTTGGTGGATAGATTCAGGCTCACCTATTCATATTACTAATTCTTTGCAGGGATTCATAAGGAGGAGAATCCCAAAAAGTGATGAAGTGAACCTGTGTGTAGGAAATGGCATGAGAGTAGCAGTCAAGGCTATTGGAACCTTAAAGCTCGATTTAGGATTAGGAAAATTATTAGTTCTGGACAATGTTTTTTATGTACCTTCCATGAGAAGGAATTTGGTTTCAGTTTCTCTTTTAGTAAAATCTGGTTGTAGACTTGTTATGGATAGTAATGGAATTCTTATTTCTAAAAATTCTGTTCAAATTGGTTCTGGTGTTATTATGAATGATTATTTACAGTTAAATTGTTCAATGGCTCAACAAGAAATTTTACTTGTTGAAAATAACACTAACAGTACTAGCACTTTAACAGGTGTTAAAAGAACCAAACTAAATGAAAAGTCTGCATTTTTATGGCATAGAAGACTCGGCCATGTTTCAAAAGAGAGACTGAAAATTTTGGTGAAAAACAACATCCTAAATGAACTTGATTTTTCTGATCTAACAGACTGTGTTGAATGCTTTAAGGGAAAAATAACTAATACTAGAAAGAAGACTGCATATAGAAGCCAAAATTTATTAGAACTCATACACACTGATATATGTGGACCATTTAGGCATCAAACTATCTGTGGAAATGTGTATTTTATCACATTCATTGATGACTTTTCTAGATACAGTTATATTTATCTACTTTCAGAAAAGGCACAAGCATTGAAAGCCTTTCAAATCTTTAAGTCTGAAGTAGAAAATCAACTAGAAAAGAAAATCAAAACAGTAAGATCAGATAGAGGAGGTGAGTTCTATGGCAAGTACACTGAATCCGGCCAACAAAAGGGTCCATTTGCCTTGTTTTTACAAGACAATGGAATTAAAGCTCAATATACAACACCCTATAACCCACAACAGAATGGTGTTGCAGAGAGAAAGAATAGGACTCTTTTGAACATGGTTAGATGCATGATGTGTACAACAGGTTTGCCTAAATTTCTGTGGGGTGAGGCTTTAAAAACTGCAAATTATATTTGCAACAGAACACCTAGCAAAGCCATAGAAAATACTGCTTTTGAGCTTTGGTGTGGCAGAAAACCTAGTCTTCATCACTGCCATGTTTGGGGATGTCATGCAGAAGCTAGGATTTATAATCCAAGCTTGAATAAACTTGATCCTAAGACAGTTAGTTGCTATTTTATAGGTTATCCAGATAAATCTAAAGGCTATAAATTATATTCTGCTTATCATTCACCTAGAATTTTTGAAACACATCAAGTAAAGTTTCTAAGTGAAAAAGTTCACAATACAAACCTTGAGGATTTATCCTCAGATTTTGAGGAAATTGTGTCGGATGAGAATATAAGCGTAGCATTGCCTTTAGAACAAGAAGTAACTGATCAAGTCACTGGTCGAGTAACTGACCAAGTAACTGATCACGTACCTATAACTAGTCAAGCAACTGACCATGTCACTGGACAAGTCACTGACCATGTAACTGGTCAAGTATCTGACCAAGTCACTGGTCGAGTACCTGTAACTAGTCATGTCACTGACCAAGTAACTGGTCAAGTACCTGTCACTGGTCATGTCACTGACCATGTAACTGACCAAGTAACTGTCACTGGTCAGGTAACTGACCACGTAACTGACAACCCTCAGCCTAGAAGATCACAGCGAGCAAGAAAACCAACTTATGGGGGGGAAGATAGTGACTACATTGTTTATCTGCAAGAAGCAGAAATTGAAATAGATTGTGCAGAGGACAATGATCCAACTACATTTAACCAGGCCATTGAAAGTAGTGAATCTCATCAATGGCAGCTAGCAATGGAAGCAGAAATTAATTCCATGAGTCAAAATGCAGTCTGGGAATTAGTTGAACCTGACCCAAATCAGAAACCTATAGGTTGTAAATGGGTTTTCAAAACCAAAAGAGATGCAAATGGCAATATAGAGAGACATAAAGCAAGATTAGTTGCCAAGGGTTTTACACAGAAGGAGGGCATTGACTTTACTGAGACTTTTTCTCCAGTTTCTACAAAAGACTCATTTAGAATAATCATGGCTTTAGTTGCTCACTTTGATATGGAGCTACACCAAATGGATGTTAAGACAGCCTTTTTGAATGGTGAACTAGATGAAGTGATTTATATGAAGCAGCCAGAAGGTTTTGTGCAAGCTGGAAGTGAAAACTTAGTATGCAGGTTAAGAAAATCAATTTATGGCCTTAAACAAGCTTCTAGACAGTGGTACAAGAAATTTGATTCTGTGATTTCTACTTTTGGATTTACAGAGAATCTTGTTGATGAGTGTGTTTACTTGAAGACAGTTGGGAACAATTTTATTTTCCTAGTACTTTATGTTGATGATATACTTTTGGCTAGCAGTAACATTAAACTGCTTAAAGACACCAAGAGCTTTCTGTCAAAGAATTTTGACATGAAAGACTTAGGAGAAGCATCCTATGTACTAGGCATTGAGATTAAAAGAGATAGAGCACAGAGACTACTTGGTTTGTCTCAACAGAATTATATTACCAAAGTTTTGAAGAGATTTGGTATGGAGAAGTGTGCAACTGGAGAAGTCCCCATGTCCAAAGGAGATAAACTAACCAAGAAGCAAAGTTCCAAAAGTGATGTTGTGAAAGAAAATATGGAGTCAAAGCCTTATGCTAGACTTGTAGGAAGTCTCATGTATGCACAAGTCTGCACTAGGCCAGACTTGTCTTTTGCAGTAGGGATTTTATCAAGATTTCAGTCTAATCCAAGCCATGAACATTGGGTAGCTGGGAAGAAAGTGTTGAGATACCTGCAGAAAACTAAAAGTCACATGCTAGTTTATAGGCAAGTGGAGGATCTGAACCTCGTTGGATTTTCAGATTCTGATTTCGCAGGGAATTATCCAGACTCCAAGAAGTCAACTTGTGGATACGTGTATATGCTAGCAGGAGGTGCAGTTGCTTGGAAAACCATGAAGCAAACTCTAGTTTCAACCTCCACCATGCAAGCTGAATTTATTGCAGTATATGAAACTGTGTGTGAAGGACTTTGGATCAGGAATTTCTTGATGCAGACCAAAGTGTTAAGTCACATTGTGGCAGACACACTTGTGATTTATTGCGATAATGAAGCTGCAGTTTTCTTCAGTAAGAACAGTAAAAGGTCAAATAATTCTAAACACATTGATTTAAAGTATTACAGTGTTAGAGAAAGGGTTAAGCATGGTGAGATAGCTGTTTTGAGCATTGACACAAATTCGCAGCTAGCAGACCCCTTCACCAAGGCCTTGTCAGTAGCAGCATTCCAGAAACATACAGCCAGCATTGGAGTTTTAGCTAATCTAGATGCTTAGGTTCAGTAGAGAGTTAATCCAGTTGGAGCAATTTAAATTTCTAAGGTTTTTGAGTTCTTGTATTTTTAGTTGTGATCTTTTGACTTTATTTATCACAACTTGTTTGTAATGACAGATTTTATTATTATCAATAAACTTTTGAGGTATTTCCAGTTATGATTTTGCTGCAGCTTTATTGTTTTATTTTGGAAATTATCATCTTGTTTTGAATATCATACTTGCTATCAGATGGCTTAAATCATGTGAAGCATGATGTTAAGGTTCAAGCAATATTTTTAAGCCATCAGTGTTCAGTGAATTTGCTTGAGTTTCTGGTTTTAGAAACATAAAGTAGGACCTAATATATGTTTACTTGTTGATACACATTAACATATATTGTATCACTTCTGGTTGAACATATGTGGATTGCAGAAGCTTATGTTAGTGGTTTTGAAACTCTGCATTTTTGTTAAAATGTATATTGTTTCTTGCTCTACATAAGTAACTGTGATCTGACCATGTTGGAATGGATTTTCGATTTGAGTTTGTTATCTGGCGCGCACTTCAGTAAGTTAAGTAGGTTTTGATGTTCTCTGGTGCAAATCATCGAGCATGATATGTGTGAGTCCAAAGGGGAGATTGTAAGATCAAATATGGACATAACACATATCATCATAAAGTAATTGATGATTAGCTTAATATCAATCCTAGTTTAACATGGATACAAACAGTGAATCAATACTAGTGACTTAATGAAGTAGTGTATCAATTCATTAAGGATAGTAATTCATTGCTTAGTCGACAAGAAAGGCTATAAGTTGTGATACATTAGGAATCTAATAGTGAAACCTAAACCGACAAGGAATGCTTTAATGGGAAGCTTCTTGAGGTTTAAGTCTCATATATATACAGATGAATTGGTCCCTGATTACTACCACGACTATTGCATATTGTTCTGTCCATTGAGAAGCAAGTTGGTAAGTAACAGAAGACCATATTCAGTGATCGTGTTTAGCAGCTGCATGAGATGGAATCCATGACAGTGATTGCTGAAGGTAAGCCTTAATCCTATTATGATTGTTGTGCATATGTTGTGAGCATGTAACTATGGTTTTACAATCTGATCATGGAAGTCCTACTGTAGATGCAGGGTTCCCCTATACATTACTTAATGAATGTTGTGCTATTTGTTTTCTTTAGATAAAGCTCTATACATTTGTATGTTGTGTTCTTGTTGTAGGTTGTCCAGTGTATTGATGTTTATTTTTTTTCGTTGCAGGTGTAGGAATTTGAATTAGTACGTTGCTTCATGCTATGAATAGATTACATAAGATTAGAACATATAACTAGGAATTAGTTGCTAGAATGTGCTTGTAGTCAAGTATATTGTAACGAGTAATAGATACAATGACATTTGTTTTGGGATTGTAAGGATGATTTTTATGTAAATGTCTTTTTTTCCTTTCAATGACATTTTTTTTTTGTGTTCTATAATAGATATAAGGACGTTTTTTTAGCGTCCTAATATACATTAGATGACCATTTTCTCAGATTTAAGGACACTTGAAAAGCGTCCTAATATACATTAGAGGACGCTCTTCTAATGTCCTTAAAGACATTAGAGGACGCTTTTTTAGTGTCCTTAAAGACATTAGATGACGTTTTTTTTTAGATTAGAGGACGTTTTTCTAGCGTCCTTATAAACATTAGATGACGTTTTTCGAACGTCCTCGTAAGTGACTTACAATGACTCCTTGATAGATGACGTTTTTTTTGCGTGTCATCTAAAGTTTTCGAAGACGTTTTTCGAACGTCCTAAAATGCTTTTTTTGTAGTAGTGGCTCTTTCGAATGTGGCAAATGAGGTAACTAACAGGTCTCATATCAAATTCTCTACTCAATATTGGTGATATACCGATGCTTTGCTTGCCTTTGAATTTTATGAGTGAAGCCACAGAATAAATTCTTCAAAAATGCTCTGAAGCTTTTGCTTTTCTTTCTAGTTACCTACTAGTTCTTGTCTATGTATGCGACTGTAATAACCCGAAACTTAGTATCACTGTAGAGCACTCTAAGATACCTTAAACTTAGAAATAATCCAAGTATCTTCTAAGCATTTATTTTCCCGTTTAGAAACCGATGATACCACATGCTATACTTACAAGTTATAATAGAGTTCTAGGAACTTACTAAAATACCTTAGTTCGTATTTCTTGTGTACACTCGATATTTGTTATTGAGCCCAATACTATTACCTATATTATTTTTGTGATGCATGTCATTTTAGTACTAGTTATTGCTAACACATATTTTGAATCTTACGAAATGACATATCAATCTTCGTATTAGTTTGAGAAAATGTGTATCTATGTGTATATCTATGTGTATATATGTATACATGATTCAAATGCCAATACATCTAGAAGAACTAATCTGATTTTTCTTTCTAACAACCATAACATTCCTTGGAAATTTCTTGGAAATTTCCTTGTAAATGCTTTGTAGACTTTCAACTCACTTTTGACTTACAAGTAAGATGCTAAAGATTAATTTTTAATGCATCTTTCTAGTCTTTATAAACATGAAGCTGAATCATTTTTCCTTCAAGCCTTAAGATCAAGTGCAAAACTGATTTGGAAGTCTTAGTTGTAGAGAAAACTCACCTCACAAATCCTTCATCCTTTTCTTTCAAGAAACTCCCTTTGTTTTTCTCAAAGAAGTCCAAGCTTGGATTCAAGACCAAAATCTTCACTTCACTTCTGAGTTTCTTAAGTAAGTACATGATTACATTCCTATATTCTTTTGCCTTTAAGATTTATCAAAGTGCATAACCGATGATAAAATGGAAAAGAATCTGTTTTGCTGCAGTCATATATTTTCGTGTTTGATAAAAGTTAATCTTGTCAAAAATAATTATATTTTCAGTTTCTTCATGAAAAATCCTTCAGTTTAGGCTTTTGAATCACTAAAAAAGGTTAAGAAATGAAGAAGTTATGGCTAATCAAAGTTTTCAACTTTTAAACTCGCTGGAAATCTCATACCGCCATTACAACTTCAAAAATTCATATCTCCCTCATTTCTTATCCATTTTCTACAAACTTTATATCAATTTGAAGCTTAGGACCTCTACTTTTATTCTGGAAAGTTTGAGAAGTAATGGTAAAATACACAGTACGTAAAGACTTAAACATCAAAGGTCAGTTTCAAAAATATCGGTTTCAGCACTGTTATGGTTCTTTTACCATTTATGGACTATATCACTCTGATCTGGACTACATGACTTATTCCATTGAATTCCTTATGAAAAATCCTATGACTTGGTGTCCTCACTTGACTATTTCGGACATGAATTGAACAAGTTATAAAAACAGAAAGTTGACAGTACTTGGTACTATTATTTTGATTGACGAATGGACACTTTGGACTAAGATTTCCAATACTATGGAAAAATGACTACTGACTCTTTGACTACTAACTAATATTCTCTTACTACTTTTAATTTTCAGTACCTTTATTTTATCGCACATTTACTTTCAAGTTTAATTTACAGTACCTTTATTTTATTGCACATTTACTTTCAAGTTTAATTTGCAGTACCTTTATTTTATTGCACATTTACTTTCAAGTTTAATTTGCAGTACCTTTATTGCACAATTACTTTCAAGTTTAATTATAGATATATATATATATATATATATATATATATATATATTAATTTTTACTTATTTGTGTTATATAATTATGCTACATATGTTTTCAGATGAGGTTATTCCTGAATATATGTATGTCTCTATATGTGTGTGTACATATACATATATTATGATCTATAATTTATAAAGATTGTATTTTGTGAATTTGATTATGTCTGAGAAGTACAATTGTGAAGCCGGGTGTTATCTACAACCCCGTGCTTAAGTGAATTACTGGTAAATGTGTTTTGGTGTTATGAGACGTTAAGCCTGGGCCCTAGTCCCTTCAGATAGTGCACTATTATACTCTTAGGAAGGTTGCTTACTTTGAGTATACATACTTGGGTATAGTACGTTGGACCCTGGTATGCTGCGGCTTACCCATGCTTTGGTATTATGGACCCTAGCATGTGGTTTCCCGTGCTTTGGTATTATGGACCCTAGCACGTGGATTTATGAATTGTTACCAGTCAATCTGGCTTTCCCGTGTTTTGGTATTATGGACCCTAACACGTGGATTTATGATTTGTTACCAGTTAATCCGAGAATTCACTAAAATGAAAAGTGTACTTATATTGTTTTGATCAAATATCTATCTGTGATATATTGTTAATATGTTATGGTGTTAAGTGAAAAGAGAATCGAGCATGCATTGTTTTGAGGTTATTTGCACCTATTATTGCTGCAGTATTTGTTGATTCGATAAAAGAGATGTGACTATGTGATATTATTATGAGTTTTACAAATATTGATATATGTGTCTGTTGTGTGTATACAAATACATACTTAAGATTTGGTGTGAACATATAAATGGTTCTCGGTACATTTTTACTTGGTTGTTCAGTTTTGATTTCTTATAAGACACATTAATATAAGAATGTAAGATGTACTTACTGGGTCTGTGTTACTCATGATGCTACACCTTCATGTTTTCAGGTAACGAGTAGATGCATGGGGAAAAAGGGAAGAACCTACTAGATAAAAGAATATTTTTCTACTACTATATATTTCAAGTGAATACCTGTACTGATTTGAATTTTGCTTAACTTTGGTTACGTAAATATTTTAACAATTTCGTTTTCTAATAAAAGTACAATTCAGGTATATCTATATATAGTCTTTTACTTTCTTTCAAAAAGGAAGTTTTATTTAGTTTGGCTCACATCCCAAATTCGGGTACCATATTTCAGTACAATATTGGTCTCAAGTTTGGGGGTGTGACAGCGACTCTTGTTATCAGTAATAGTACTGGTAAAACATGCTGCCAGATTAAGGAAGCAGAGTTCTTGAAGGGGTTGAACATGTTAACTCCATTGAGGCATGAAAATTTAGTGAAACTGAGGGGATTTTGTTGCTCAAGTGGTCGTGGAGAGTGCTTTCTCATTTATGAATTTATTCCGAATGGAAGTTTGCTGTGATATCTTGACGTCAAGGAGGGCGACAGCAATGTTCTTGAATGGTCAATAACTAGAGTTACTATTGTGAAGGGCAATGCCTAAAGGTCAGTTTTTGGCTGTGCGATATCCAATGGTGTGCATAGTATTAGCTCTGCTCCTTAAACTAGTGTATCGTTTTGGAACTTTTTGTCTCTCTCTTTAATTAAGTGATATTTTTTTGTGGGAACCTGATGCAATGTAACTACTTTAATTAAGGCATAAAAAAATTGGCAGTCAACATATACGTCTTTCTCTTTAATTAAGTCATAATTTTTTATCATAATTATACTAAATGTCCATTGTTGTTCTAGTTTTGTTTTCATCTGAAGGTATCCCCTGTTTTATTAGAAAAGTGTCTTCTTATTGTTCTGCTAGTCATGTAATTACAGGGTAAAATTGGCCATGGGGATGTTGAAGGCGATTCCAAATAACTGATTATATAGGAGGGGTACCCCATGTGCCCCAATATAAGTTTGTCTTTGTTATAGCTCTGCTTCTCTTTTTGGGTATTGCTGCTATAGGCTTGATCATTCAATTCAGTGTTAGAATATGTGCTTTCAGATTTGGTAATATTAGATGAAGTTGTGTGCTTTCTGATTTAGTAATATTAGATGAAGCTCAGGTGCTAGTGTTTGAGTTAGCTTACTAAAAGTACTCTTCCTCTATGTTTTGCAGATATCATTGGAGGTCAGTTACAAGGAAGAATTCGTTCAAGGAATTTGACAACCATCAATCAAGACTTCATAAGAGGCATGTTTTGGAGCAACATGTGTATCAGCTTGGCCCCAATTGATGTTTGTAAAGAGGCCTTCTCACGGCTCATTGATTACTCAGTACGACTGTTTCTCGAAGTAGATTAATTTGATGGATTAATTTGGTTGTTTGTTTTGACAGTGGATGATACGACTCAGGAGAGATAGGTTAAGAGACTGTTCAGATCTGCCGCAGGGACAATATGAAAAAAAGTTCTCGATAACTCTTGCTTTGTTACTTTACAGTAAGCATACAGCAAGTACTCATTACAGAGACAGAGATGGTAAAAGAAATTAGCCTGCGTACATCTTTGAGCTTGGGGATTTCTTTTTATCTATCTAAGGACCGCTAGCCACTATTCGGCCAAGGCATTCTAGCTTCAAATGGGTCAGTTTGGTCTCACCAGAGGAAGATTATTGCTCCTCAGTTCTACTTTGATAAAGTTACTTTTGGGTTGTTTAGTGAACATATTGCCACTTTGGCTTATTAGGTTTCATGATTTTGGAAACAATGACTAATATGATTGTATCTTGATGGATCCAATGTATTTTGAAGTTTAACGTATGGGTTGGAGTACTGCTAATTCATTTGATGGTTTGCATTCAATTTATTTCCAATCGGTCACTACTGTTCATCTGGTAAAATGGATGTTCAAATGATCATACAACAGATTTCTTATATATAACACACAATGATTTAAAAAGAAAAAATAAGTCTTCTAATCTACTCTCTCACAACTGAAAATGCTAGAATTCCGTTGTCCGAAACTAAATCATACAACATTCATGGTCTAAAACTGAAGTGTGAGGAGAAATCAAACGACAGTAAAATTCAAGGATATGTTGTCTGACTAGGCTTTCCTACAACAGTTTGGAAACAAGTTCTGTTGTATGAAGGACGCACCTACCATGCGCAGCATGGCTGCGCGGCACCTGTGCCTAGTATCTGCCGAGGGAAGGCACAACACTGATAACAAAATAAGTGTTGACTGTTTGTGTTTCATACAACGGGTTTCCACCGTTGTGCTATTTTTCATCACACAACGCTCCGATACACAACGGAGATCGTCCAAATCACACAACGATTTTGGTCCGTTGTCTGTTAGCTTTTTTGGCCTAGTGGCGGTGGCGAATGAGGAGAACAGTGAGGCTGTGGGGGCGGAGGAGGGGGGATCGTGCCGGCTGTTTTGTTGTTCAAGAATTCAACTTTTATTTTCATTATAATAATTTATTCAATTTTTATTTTTAATTTTCAATATTTAGGGTTTGATGGAGTAAAAAGTCTTTTTTGCCCTTATTTTAGGCGTCACGTGCGTCACACGTGGTTAGACTTGACGGTGCTGTGACGGAAATTTGACATAGGTATTACGTTGACAAGAAAATATAAGTTCAGGTATCACATTGATACGTTTTAAAGTCCGGGTATCACTTTGACAGTCTTCTTAGAGTCCAGACACTGTTGGTGCATTTTTCCCTTATAATGGAGGTGAGAAGTTGTTTGTTGATAAGCTCGACCGAAACATAATTGCATGGACTTCTTTAAACTGGTTTGCTGAAGATCTTGGGTATAGAGACCCACCATTAACATATTGGTTTAAGGTTCCTGGAAGCAGAGATGGAGAGGGTTTCTTAGCCATCAAGGGTGACAAAGATGTAACAGACATGCTTGCTTTTCTACAAAATACAAATATACTTCAATTGTATGTTGTTTCTGGAGGTGTTAGAAGAAAAGAACAAGCAGAGTATGAATGGAAAAACGGGATAGCTCCTCCAAATGTGGACCATGAAAAGTATATAGACAATGTCATTGATGATTTAGAAGAAGTGGTCCAAGCAAGAGATGGCTCAGTTGAGGAGAATTTAATGCAAAATGTAGATAAGATTGTAAGTAAAAAGGGTGTTGCTGCTATGCATTTATTTGAGGCAAACAAAACTTCCAAAGATAAGGGAAAAAGAAAAGTCTCACAAAGCACCAAGAAGAGAAAAAGTGGTAAGGCCAAAACATTGGTAAATGCATTTGCATATGCTGCAGACTCTTGAAATTTGGCTGAAGTTGGAAGTTCAAGTAGAGGTGCAGTGGGGAAAGAAATGGTGAAAAGGAAGGCCACCGGTAGGAAAAAAATGAGAGAAAGTAGATATGATACTCGTTTTAAAGGGGAGATGAGTTATGTTGATCAAGTGCTAGTTTTGTCAATGAGGTAGTAATATATCGCTTCAAGTAATATTAGGAGTGCTTGCAAATTGCTGAAATTGATAAAATGTTGCATGTGCCAAGTGCGAGTGAAAACAATATTGAGACAACTACAATTATTGGTAATGTCAATCAGGTAATGAAATTTAACATAAATTTAAGATACAAGAGTTCAGGCAGTGAGATTGAATTGCATGTCAGTTGGTGACTTTGGTAAAATTTATATTGTGCAGGAAATACTTGGTGATAGAGTTGAAGGCCAAACTTATGCATCTTCTCTGCCAAATTCATCTACACAAGTTTTCTCTCAAACATTACCCAAGCCTCACTCAAGCTCACAATCTAAGGTCTCATCCCCAACAAATTTCTCATCTGTTTACATTGATGGTAAAACAGGATTCCCAATGAGGTGGAAGTCAGCTGCAAAGAATAACAAACCATTTAAAACACCAAGAGGCAATTGTGCAAAAGTGGGGATCCAAAAGGAACCAAAAGCAGGAACAAACAAGACAATTTGGAAGCCCTGATTCCGACTTATGAACAACATGCTTCTATTTGAATGAGATTCTACGTTTAAATCTATATTTTATTTTGTGACTTGATTAAGTAGTTAAGAGATTTAATGTGTCTGCTTGCTGTATTTGGAACATAAGTTTAGGAGGCAAGCAATATTTTAGGATTCATGTATTTTGTGGTTGTGAATTCATTTTGAGATCCATTGTGCTATAATTGGAAAGAACTACCATATACATTCTGGAAATGTTATTTCGTTGGACACTTGCACTACCTCTCCGAAGGAGATGAGGCTATTTTTAATGATCATGGATCTTGCTCTTACAAAAGTGGTACTTTTCTTTCTACTTTGTGATTCAAATAAAAGACAATAAACATTTTAGGATATAATTGAACTGAGACCTTCCCATTTCCCTTAAATCAGAAACTTATAATTGATGTATTGATCTCCTTGCTTGCTTTTGATCTTATGCTGCAATTGGAGAATAGAAAAACAGAGTAATGTTTCCTTTTATCAGGGAACTTGGCAATTGTAAGAATCTATTCCATCTAAGGGAAAAAATACAGATTGTAAGAACAGATTCTTAGTCTTAGCATCTAAGGGACTAAAACAGTTTTTTCAACTGTTGAGTTTTAGTCACTCATCTGTAGATGTTCTGGTAATGATATGGGACTGTTAACCAACAACCCAGACATGAAAACAAATATGAGAAGGTCCTAGCAATAGAGAAAACGTTGGATGTGTTTAAAGAATTTAATAAGAGAGAGACAATGGCAGGTCGAATTAAGGAAAAGGGGAAGGGAGGAAAATTAGAGGGAAGCCATAGATTTTGGAGGCAATTGTGAGGAAAACGGCGGGTAAATGGTGAGGGACGAAAATAACCCTTAAAAAATGGCATGTGAGGCGTCATGTGACTTTTTTTATCGGAAAAATTCACCGGCGGACTAAAGTGATAGTTAGAGTTACAGTTGAGTGACTAAAGTGAGATTTTATAAACATGAGTGACCAAAATGTAGATCAAGCGAAAGTTGAGTGACTAAAACTGTATTTTTTCCTTCGTCTTATTCTATATTTTTAAGAAAGTGAGGATAGAAAAAACAAAATCTCTATATTCACAATAAACTCAAGATTGCAGGGAATTATATTTATGAAAGTTTCTACCCACTTCTCTCTTCTCTCTTCAAATTTTATACATTTCCATCATTAATTATTTAACATTTTCTTAATTAAGAAAATAATTCCATATTTAATTGTGGACTTGTGGATACTAATTACTTATATAGTATATGATAGAGAAGCCATTAGAACTAAGGAAGAAAAAAAAATGGAAACTTTAATTTTTGAATACCTAAAATAGATATTTTTAGAGACAGTCTCTAAAATAAACAATTAGTTAAGACAAAATTAAAAAGGAAAGAAATCCTATGTGGTAAGTGAGCTCGTAGACCGCAATTAACAATACATATTTAGAAAAATACCTATCTAGAACACTTGCCTTTGTATATGATCAATCACTCCTAGGTGCATCAACAATTTGCAATCGTCAATTCATGCAGATCTAACATCTACACGATACGTATTCATCACACGCTCATGAACAATTGTTCTAAGCACAACTCTACTTCGTTATCTTTAGATGGAAGAAAAAACGTGATAGGAAGCGCGTGAACAATTTATAATCGTCGATGCGTACATTTTTAACATGTAAGTAACACGTAACTGGTCACGCGCGCATGAGCGATTGTTCTAAGTATAAACTGTACTTGGTTATATTTAGATGGAAGAAAAACCGTGATAGGAAGTACGTGAACAATTTGTAATCGTCGATGCGTACATCTTTAACATCTAAGTAACGCGTAATTGATCACGCGCGCATGAGCGATTGTTCTACTCACAACTCTACTCACTTTGTGTCTGTTTTTGGGTCAGATTTGAGGGGAAAAAACGTGATGGGTAGTGTCTCAAATATTGTGCTCATTACCGAGATGTAAAAAGCGTCTCTCTCTCTCGCATCCACCACCACAGAACAGAGCCTCAGTTTGACTAGGTAGATTGGTAAAGAAAGCAGTACCCACCACCCAAGTACCCGGGCAGTTCCTCATCATCATTCCTAGGGTTTTGTTAATCAACAAGACCCATGGCGGGGTTCGATGGCTCCGAATCCCAGCAACAAAACCAGCTATTCAGCGTAGGGTCAGAAGTGGAAGTGAGGAGCGACGAGGACGGGTTCAAAGGAGCGTGGTTCAGAGCCACCATTGTTCAGAGCCCAGCTGCTAGCTCAGCCTCAAAGAAGAAGAAGAGGGCTCTGGTGGAGTACAAGACCTTGGTCACCGAAGACGGGTCTCAGCAGCCACTGAAAGAACAAGTCGATTCCGCTTACATAAGGCCTCTGCCGCCTCACGTGGCTGACCAAGATCTTGAATACGGCCACATAGTCGACGCCGACTACAAAGACGGTTGGTGGACCGGAGTTATTGACAAGGTTGTCAAGAAGAACTCCAAATATAGGATCTTCTTTGAGAACCCGCCCGACTTTCTGGAATTCGAGAGAGACCGTCTGCGACTCCATCAGGATTGGGTTGCCGGCTTTTGGGTCCGCCCCGACAAGCAGGTATGGCGTTTGCATATGAGTTGTCGACATTGATCTCATGCATGTAAGCCTAAACACCATAGTTTTGTTATTGGGTTCAGGATTACTTTAGATTTCTACCATATCTGCCCTCCCCCTACCCATTACACAAATAGAAGTTAGGAGTTGTCTCCTGCATGTTTTATTCAATTTTCCTTCCTTTTTTGGTATCGTTTTCAATGTTCTAGTTGAGAGGATGCATACCTTTGCTTTAAAGCCTGTGGTTGAGGCTGAGGAACTTACTTTATCGACATAAGACCCTTTGTAGAATTGGAAGATGTCAAATGCATTGGTGGATCCAATGTATAGTCTGTTTTCAGTTTACTCTTGTTCAGTGTGGAAGAGAGGATAATGGAGAAGATGGGTGGCGGAGTCTTTATTGAAATCTATATGCAGTTCATATTGTTTCGCCGTACTTGGTGATAGGTTAATCCGTATTAAGATAATAGAGGTGCCTTCAACTTTTAATATATCGCCATATCGGGTGGTGCTCACTATTGACCTAATAAATTATATTGACTTTGATGTAAATGATGCATATTAGAGCAACAAATTTAGTTTGTTGTCTGTGTCCCCTGAGGATTATATTCATTGGTAGCTAATTGGGCTCTGTTCCAGCAGATACTGAGTGCTTCAGATTCTCAACAAGCGGAAGAGCATCGGCTGCGACTGCTGCCTGTCCAAAATGATTCCAACCATCCTGAGGTGGCTGCACAACCGAAAACTTCAGGTGCTGCAGGGGATAACCCTGAATCAACTAGTTCAAAGAAGAATCTTGTGGAGCAGTCAAGTTGTACCCAAAGCATCAAGGATGTAGCGCCTAATGGTGGTGCTACAGACTCGCGTCCTTTGAAAAAGTTAAAGGACGACAAAGTGTCAGAGGCTACATTATCTGTTACACCACGGCAATTGAGGAAAACTCCAAATGATAAAGAAATGCTATCTGAATTAGCCACTGCGACCAGGGAAAGCAGTGGAACTAGAGGATCAAGACGAGTAAGAAAACCGGCTGTTAGTCATCAGCTTTTTCACGTAGAGAGCTTGGTTGGTGAAAAGAAAGTTGTGAGTTATTGAATGTCTTCTCTTAAATTTTATCTGTTCTGCTCAAGAGTTTTTGACATGCGAAATCCATGAACCATGATATAATCTGCCATTCATGACATACTGGTGCTTGCTGGCACTATGAATGGGTCAAGAGACACAGACACATCTTACTTTACAATGGTTAAGCAAACATCTCTTGTATAATAATTGTAGACCTGTAACAACTTTGATGCTATGGTTACTTGGCTTTGTTGGGGTTGATAACGTTTCATATTGGTCAATGTGATACAATGCTTCTTCCCAACTATTTAGAGATAAAAAAATGTTTACTTATAAAGTATTAAGTGAGAAAATTGATCGAGAGTAGTTCATGTGCAATGATATCTTCTCTATTTTATTTCCTTCATGGGAGATGATGATAAAGTTTATGACCCGGTTTTCCTGATCACCATTTCTTACATTATATGTGTAGAAGACAAAGCAAGAGAAAGATGGTGAGCTAGAAAACCACTGGATGCACTCTGCCAAAAGTAAAGGAAGGCGTTCGAAGGCTCAAGTTGGAAGTGCCCAGGAAGCGTTTATATGTGCGCTTCCTAGCCAAGAGAGACATAAGGAAAAAGGTATTTATGTTTATCAGTCAACTCTGCAGTGTTTAGGCTTCTTAATTAAAAGAATTTTCTGTCTTAAATTCTTAATGAGTTGAGTTGCAGGTAAGGAAGGGTATGGAGTTATTGGTTCTGCTGGAAATGTTGTTCAAAAGGAGGGCATAAGTAAAGAAGCTGAATTGTCTCTCACTATAGAGTCAAAGGTTAATGGAAAGCAGGATTCATCAGCTGAATATCCATGTCAGATTCCCAACGAAGATTTGCTGAAGCTCGTGAGAGATCAGAAGAAGAATGCAAATGGTCCAGCACAAGAAAACAGCACGGTAAGCATTATAGAATTGGTCCCCTAGAAGTCAAAATAAGTTATTAAGAGCAATTGTAAATCAAACTCCTAGGTGGATTCTGCCAGAGAAGGAAACATGAATTCAAACTTATTTTGGTAATTCATTTTGATTGTTTGAGAAGTATATTGGTGTTTGGACTTGGTCATGCATAGCTGGACAGTAACTTGATTAAATGAGTGAGATCACAAATCAATTAAGCTAGCTAAAGAAAAAAGTATATATAATGAAAAGCTAAAAATGCCATTGTGCTGGGAGATGTTAAGATTCTATTTAATTAGTTATCTAGTAAGCACTGTTGGTTAAATATGTTGGGAAGAGGTGGAACATGAAGCTCTACAGACTTAAGCTATCAACAATAATTGGATATTATCTAAAATAAGCTATCAACACCCAGGTTACATCAGCTGAACATGGCAGTGATCCAGTTTTGGATAACCTTCTCCGTAGCCTGGTTCTTTTTCCAGACATGGTATAATCATGGAGTGAGAGATCCACTGTAACAATTTATCTTTTGTCTACATCTTTTTGTTCTAAATTATCTCAATGGTATTGCCTATGGATGTTTGTGTTTATTTGCGCAGGATTTTAAGCAGCAACCAACTGAAGGAAGCAGCCACAAAAGAAAGAGGGGCAGACCTAGAAAGGTTCCTAAAAACTTTATCGTAATCACACAAGCCTCACAGGGAGGTAAAAATTACTTAAACTCTAAATCATTTGAGTGATCTTTCAGATTCGGCGCTAAAATATATACCCATCTACTATGCTAAAGTTGAAATTTGGTACCTTTTGTGTATTTGGAACTATGTCAGCCATATAGTTTCTTTTGTGTCAAATTGGCCCATCTTGTTGCAATTTAATCAATATTTAATCCTAGAGTTCCAATTAGAGGAAGCATGAATTGGGTGCAAATTCAGTCCCATGTAAACTTCAGATCATCTTAGATTTTGGGGATCCTTTCTTCCATTTGGATCAGTTATTGGACATAGTAAGATGAACAACATTGATGCATTCAAATATACAAAATTGTTCTTTGTTTTGTTTTGTTTTGTTTTTTGTTCTCTTTTTGTGAAGACGAAAGCAAAAACAAAAAACAGACACCTACAAGTTGTGATTGAACTACCTACTCCATTATGACATGAACCTGATTCCGTGATACAAGTTATATAAGGTCGGCATTGTTCGCATTGAAATGAGATGGATCATAATCAAACTGTGAGCCTCCTATAGGGGTTAAAATTGGAGCTTATTGTGAGATGATATGTTAAAGTTTGTTGGACTGTCTTATTGTGCCAGAGGTTTATGTTTCCTTTAAGTAGCAAGAAGGGATTGGTGTTGGGAGGATGTACTGTGTTGGCAATCTTTTGGGTGGTGGATGGAGCAGAATAGGAAGGTCTTTATAGGAGCTTTGGGGTGAGGAGGTTGATAAAATTGTGAGATAGAGTTTGATATTTTTGTTCTGAGCAACAGTTTCTTCAAACTTGAGAGTTTATTTATTTATTTATTTTTTATAAATATTTTTTAATGCTATTTTTTTTTTATTGTAATGCTGTTGAGCTTTTGGCATTTTCTGTTTCCGTTTTACCTTGTTAATGCTTTTTATATGTTTTTCAGTTTGTTATAGATATCAGTGCCTTGCTTTGTAATGTATATATTTATGTTGATATAAGTTTGTTTCTGATATTAAAAAAAAAAAAAAAAATTGCAGTCAGGGAACTAAATGGATCAAGAAATGTTGTTGACAAAAGTGCTGTAGAAGATCAGACACTTGATGAAGTTGCTTTGCATTTTCCCGGAGGGAGAGATGCTTCAGGTATGAGTGTGTAAGTTGATTTCATATTCAGCCTACCAGTCATGAAAAGAGCAGATGAGCTATATGATTTGGCTGTTCTCTAGTGTTATGAGCAACTTGAATTTTTTTCATAGAAGAGAGGAAGGACATGAAGCACTAGATACTTTGGAAACATTATCTGAAATTTAGAACTTTGGTCAATAGAAAAGATAAATGAAGTCTCCTCTTAGCCCAGAAAACATCTCTCCTACCATGTCTATGTTGTTTCTGATAGACAATAAGTATCTACATAATGTAACAGAACTATTTTCTCTTTGAATAAAAAAAGGGAAACAAAAAAGTAATATATAAAAACCTTCCCATCTGACTTGCATGTGTTAAGCATGCTACCAGCGTTCATCCTGAGCCAGGATCGAACTCTCCTCCCTCAGACGAATAGTTAGAACCAAAGAGGCATTGCTTTTTTGTTCTTTTGACCTTGCGTTCTGAAATCATATCTGGCATTTGTGTAGATTCACAAGATGCGTCCAGGAGAAATACAGCTGATGTTCCTGGAACAAGGGGCATACCAAATGAAGCTGCTAGGACCCGTGTTCAAGCATCCGGAAATATAGATGATGATGACCAACCTCTCTCCACATGGTTTGGAGGAATGCAGGGTCCAGCAAACATGGATGAATTAAGTAAGCTACTTCATATATTGATTGTGTCCGTTTTTCTAGTAACCAATATGACTTTATCTGGTATCTTTTTTGGACCATACCCAGGTAAAACTGTTGAACAAGTTAAGCTTGCCAGAGATTCTACTCCAGTTGATTCAGTCAGTGACACTGTGCCAGATGAGAACCAAATTATGCCATTTGTGAAGAGCTCCCCAATCTGGAAAGCAATTGAATCATTTGACGTATTCAGAATAATGCCACAAAATCCACATTTTCGCCCCTTGGTTAAATGTAAAGAGGAATATCGCGAGGGATTTGCTATTGGCAATATGGTGACCTTTTCCAGTTTGGTGGAGAAGATATCGAGTCTGCATTTTGATGACCCTATACAGGTTTTTGATAGCATTTTGGAGAGTCTTTTTGACTTGGAAAAATATGGATTCAATGTCACCGTTTTACGTGGGCGTGTGAACGAACTTTTGTCTATCAAACAAAGGCAAGGACAGTTTGAGGGCGAATCAAAAGACGCGGAAAGTAAGATAGTGGAGCAAACTCAAGAGAAATCAAAACTTGAAGATGAGGCTGATTGCATCGAGAAAAAAATAATTGAGTTAAAGGAGAAGCATGCATCGATCCAGGCAGAGATAGGGGCTAAAGAGCGTGACATTGCTAGCTTGCAGTTGAGTCTGGATGCTATCAATGAAAGCATTAAGAACACACGTTCTGATTTTGAGAAGGCAGCTTTGGTCCAATTGAGATAGGCCTTGAGAGTCTTATCTACATTCTTAGTTTTCTTGGATGGGTGGTAAACCCATGCTGAGATTTGTTGAATTCCTTCGGAGAAGGGATGTCAAGCTTATTAGGTATTACTCCGGAGACTTCTTGTTCTTGGCACTATATTTTAACTTCTAGTATCTAGTCGTGAATTGCATAGTTAGGGATGTTAATGTATTGGCTTGCCTAGATTTTAACTTTCATAATGTAGTTTTGAGTTGCATAGTTTGATAGTTAGGAATTGGTGTAGCCTAGATTGTAACATTAGTATTGTTGAATTGCCTAATTAAAAATGTTGTTGTATTGGCTTGTTGTCCGAGTATCTTGCCAAATGAAAAAGCTGGTTTTCTTATGATTTTTCTTTTCCTTTTTTCATGTGTTTATTTTAATTATTTTTCCCACTTCTTTTAAGTTGAAGACGGAAGACGACTTTTAAGGTGTGTGAATGGAAAGTGCAACCCTCCTTGGAGATTAAAAACAGTTGTACCTATCAAATGGCCAGCCAATTGATTCATGGAGAGAGGAGTTTATAAAAGAAAACGTTACAAAATAAATGGAGGTAGGGAAGGCGGAAAGAGTCATGTGACCATCCTCTTATAAAAAAGAATCGAAATTAACGAAATTGAAAATTAGAAATACAAACATATTCATATTATGATTATTTATAATAAAATCTGAAGTTGAATCTCACTAAATAAAGCTATAGAAAATTACACACAAGTGATCTTTTGAAACTTTAATTAGTCACAAGGCCATCTTATATTTTTTGTCTTCATAAGAGCAACTCTAACAGCTTCTCTATAATTTTTGTATTATAGAGAAGCAAAAGTCAAAGCTTTAAGCAATTTTTCTTCTTCAACTCCAACAGATTCCCTAGTTTACAACAATCTCTAAAATCTCCAAATTCTTCCTTAAAATTTTAGAGATTGCTGTAAATTTAGGGAATTTTGTTTTCTTTCTCCTCACTTTCCCTAAAATGGAGAAAGTTATAGGGAATCTGTTGGAGCAAAAGAGGCTCGTTTTTCCCTAAAATATAGAAAAACTAAAATATTGAGAAGCTGTTGGAGTTGCTCTAAGACCACTTAATGCTTCAATTTTTTCTCCAGTTGACAAATTTGCCCTTCCACCTTATCCAAACGAGCTGAAATGTTCTTCTCCACACATTCTCTCTCTCTCTCTCTCTCTCTCTCTCTCTCTCTCTCTCCCCTTCAGTCCTTCACAAACCCACACAACACCGTTGCCTCTCTCTCTCCCCTTCCCAAACCCACACGATGTCGTTGCAGACCACGACGGCGTTGCAGACCTCAGACCTCACAAGCTCGCCGACAAAACATCTGATCGTCGACGGCAAGCAATTCGAGCCTAACCCAAAACATCTGGTTCTCCACAAGCAGGTAAACCTTCGGATCTTGGATCACGGCTGCAGTGGATTGAGCTCGGATTGAGGTCGGGAGATCCGTTGTTTCGGTTAACGGCGAGAACGAGGTCGGTTGTACTCGTGGTTGAACGCGGTTGAATGCCAGCGAGTCCAAAGCGTAGCGCAGCTGTAGTCGAGAAGCTTCAGCGAGCTGAGGTCGTGGATCCGGACGAAGACCTTCGACGACCAGAAGCCTGGAACCTCCGGTCTCCACTCTGTAACTTGATTCGGTGAATTCTGGCACTGTTATCCTTGATCTCGTATTAATAAATCACCAGATTAGTCATGTTGTGATTGAAATTGTTCCATTTTGATTGAAATTGTTCCAGTTTGAAATTGTTTCATAATTGTAGGATAGAATGAAAATTGTTGAAGTTTCTGTTAAGAAGGATTGTCATTTTGTTCTAGTATAGATGGATGAATGTGATGATTACTTTATCAAGTTCTTGAGTTGTGTTTGTTTGAAGTTGAAATCAGAGTAATTTGATTCAAGTAGTGGACATTTTCAATTTATATTTGTTTGATGTTTCATAGTAGCTTATGTATTGGTTGGGAACAAATTTCTTAGTCATTGTGAGTAGCGTTATTAGTCTTAATTTAAGGGATTAGCTTTTGTGTTACTTCGCAGTAGATTTTGTTATCGGTGAGAATAGATTTTGTTGTTTGTTTGAGTAGCTTTTGACGTTATTGAGAGTAACTTTTGTTGTTGATTAGAGTAGCTTTTGTTGGTGGTGATCGTAGTTTTTGTTGTTGGTAAGAGTAGTTTTTGGTGTTGGTAAGAGTAGTTTTAGTAGTTGGTGAGAGTAGATTTTCTTATTTGTGAGAGCAGCTTTCTGATGTTAGTGATAATAGTTTTTGTTGTTGGAAAGCGTAGCTTGTAGCTTTTATTCTTGGTAAAAGTATCTTTTGTTGTTGATAAGAGTAGTTTTTAGTGTTGATGACAATAGCTTTTCTTATCTCGTTGAAACTCTCACTGCAGTAGCTTTTGTTGTTGTGAAGAGTATCTTTTGTGGCTAGTGAGAGTAGCTTATACTATTGATGACAGTAGCTTTTCTTACCTCGCCGGAAATCTCACTGGAGTAGTTTTTGTTGCTGGTGAGAGTAACTTTTGGTGTTGGTGACAGTAGATTTTATTATCTCACCAAAGGCTGTCGAAAATCTCAGGAGTAGCTTTTGTTGCCGGTGACAGTAGTTTTTGTGACCTCTCTGGAGGGTCACCGGAAATCTCACCAGAGTAGCTTTTGTTGCTAGTGACAGTACCTTTTGTTGCTAGTGATAGTAGCTTTTGTGACCTCGCCGGAGGTTGCCGGAAATCTCATCAGAGTAGCTTTTGTGGTCGCCGGAGTTTGCCGGAGATCAGTCGGAGTTCGCTGGAAGTTGGTCGGAGACCCGCCGGAGTTGACCTCTGACCCGCCGGAGGAGAGAGAAAATGATTGTTGACTTTTTACTGTAGTGGCATTTATGTAAATATGTTAATTTTTATATCTAAAATATAACATCGTTTTTAATCAAGTGGCCTTATGAGGGAAAAAAACTAATTGGTGGCCTTATGGCTAAAAAAACATTTAAAGATGCACTTATATGTAGTTAACCCATAAAGCTATCGGTAGAAGCGTTTCCCATGTCTTCATTGCTTCACTGTGAGTGGGTCAAATGCGAGAAGAGTAAGGACTCAGAAAATTTCAACATGCATAATGTGAGATAACTAAGAGTCTCTGGTTGGTGTGTCAAAACAAAATTTCAAATTAGAATTTTTATTCTTTTATGTGGCATAGTAGCATATACTTTCCTAAAACCTTTTTTTTTTTTTTTTTTTGAATCGAGATATAAATTTCATTAATCTGAAGGTCAGGACGACACATACGATAGATCCCTATGCACTTGTATCCTAAATCAGTGGCAGAATAAGGAAAAATTAGGACCGATCACTAGTACATTGAAGCTCAATTAATCAAGATCCTATATGACTACGTAAAGTCATTCCCTACAATATAAAATCACTTGAATCCTCTTTTATTAATGCATTCAATTGTGGTGGATCCCAAATATGAAACCCTAACTAACAAAAGCTCGTCAGCTTGCTCCATTAGACCCGGAGCCAAAAATCACACCAATCCGCTTTGGACGCCCAAAACATATATGGTACCCCAATTGTTGGGCACCCCAAATTGTTACGGTCATCCCACCATCACCATCATCGGCGCCTGCCAACCTTCTAAGAATAGCAAGGTTCTATCATACAACGCCCTGCTCTGCTTCTCAGCCACCAGCTTATAGCCAGAAGATGGATGGCTTCGCTGTGACTCCGTGAGATCAAGTCTCAAGGAGAAAATCCGACCACATCCCAAACCTGCAAATAGAACCACGTACCATGTGCCACACCTAAGCACAGCCGCATCCGTAGTTAAGATCTCGAAAGACCGATCGATCAAGCATGACTTTACGATCTCCAGGGGTCTTAGGATGTCCTCTACTCAGTCGGACCTGACCTGAATCAACACAAACACCCTCCCCTGCCAACAAGTCCCATCTCAAGAGGCTGGATCTAGCCTGATAATTCATCTCTTCTAAATTCAATGTCCACCAATGGTCTCCAACAAAACCTATATTAGATCAAAGACTTGATCCATGAGTGGTGGCTGCTATTGCACTCCCCCTCCAGTTTCAACGCACCTTTCTTGCTCCTGGAAGCAAGGCGTCCGTGTCGATTAGGGAGCGACACAAGAGTCTCACCCTAGAAGGCCAGCATTCGATGCCGTATGAGGGGCGCACCTTCTTCCCCTTGAAGGACAAAGAAACCGTACCGATTGGAGTTGTGATTGACGATAAAGATCGCCATTGAAACCCACAATAAAAATGAATTGCAATGGCTTCGGCAGTTTGCTAACCAAAGGCTGGCATTTCGCTTCGGCGAAGATATGCCATCGCAAGTCTTACGACTGAGTAAATATGTCGTCGCATGGGGGTAGCCAAAGACTAAAACTATACTTCAGCAAATGTTATTTATGGCAAGGTATGGAAAGTTTGCCACTGCAATTAGGGGTGAGCATTTGAACCCGAAATTCTGAACCCCGTCTCATCCAGTCCCAGGTGATATGGGACGTGATCACTATTTTTGTTTTAGTGATCGGGATGGTTCCGTAGACTACGAGATTAGAATGGGATTGTAATTTCAATCCCAAGCTAATCCCGTCTCATCCTGAAATATTTATATTTATAATTAAAATTAAAATTTTAATGTGTCAATTTTTTATAGCTTGTCTGTGATAAGAGTTTTTATCACCACTATGGTCAAAACTTTCTTGCACTGGACAAAATGATATCCAACTTTTAAAACTGATCAAATTGATACCTAAATTTTTAAAAACAAATCAACTTGATACCTAACTTTCATAAGTGATCAAAATGATACCTAAAGTTTTAAAAACAAATCAACTTGATACCTCGGTTTATTTTTTGTAATTTTTTGTTAAAATTGATCACGTGTGGTGCGGTGTTTTGTGGGGTTATAATAATATTTTACACAAAAACTGTTTTTTGTTCAAGTAAATCCAGAATATGTGTCTGGCCCAAACTCGAGGTTACTTGCTCTAGTTGAAATAAAGTTTATATTAGAGATATTCTCGGAGAATCTTAGGAGATATCCAATCAATGTACGATTATGTTTCCATGCACAACTCTATCTCTATGCTTGTAATCCTCTATATAAAGAGACCCCTATTATCAATGAAAGTCAGATTCAATTCTCTCCCAATTCTGTTTTCCTTAAACACGTTATCAGCACGAAGCCCTAACCCTGAAACAAATAGCCAAACCCTGATTCAAGAAGCTAAAAACCTTGAATCCGAATACAAAACCTTGAAGCCTTTTTTGCCTCCACCTCACACCTTGAAGAACTCGATTCCAAGAGTCCAGAACCGGCGGCGGCACCCCAAGAACCGGCCCGAAACCTTCGTGAACCGGCCACCTGAGCTGCTGCATCTTGAACCGGCAGAATAGAAGAAAAGAAGAAAAGAAAAAGAGAAGAAAGGAAGCCCAGCCCAGAAAAAAAGGAAGAAGTCAAGCCCAGAGACAAAAGGCCAGAAAAAGTCAAGCCCAGAAGAAGTCAAAGCCCAACTACTTCGCCACGTCATCACAGGCCCGCTCCAAGTCAGCAAGAGGGACCACGACACGTCAGCATCCGGACCCGCGCCACGTCATCAAAGGGGACCCACTGCCACGTCAGCTCCCAAGTCAACGTCAGAACATATTCCTGAGAATATAGAGCTCTATGAAAATTACACTAGTGTACATGAGACGTGGGATAGAAACTCCATCATAATTGATGATGTAGTTGCGCATTTCGTTGCGCATGAGTTTGTTGAGTCAGATGATATCGAACAACGCTCCGTTGATGAATGAATGCCAACGTAGAGAGATTTGGCCTAAATGGAAAGATGTGATCCAGGTTAAGTTGGATTTTCTAACGAAGAGGAAGGTTTTTGAGCCAGTGATGCCAACATCTCCTAACATAAAACCTATTGACAAATGGGTCTTCGTTAGAAAGCGTGATGAGAAAAAGAGATGGCAATCTCGCCTTATGGCGCAAGGCTTCTCACAAATCGCCCTGAAATCGACTACAATGAGACATATTCTCTCGTAATAGATGTCATTGCACTCCACTACCTTGTCAGTTTGGTAGTTTCCGAATAACTGATCATGCAGCTTACAAATGTGGTCATTACGTATCTCTATGGGGATCTAGATACGGAATATACATGAAGGTTCATGGTGAACTTCATTTACCCAAGTCAAGTGGCTCTAGACCACGGAGCGCGTTTACAATAAGGTTGGAATGCTCACTAAAGTGACTACTTGATTGGGAAGGGATATGCCCACGCGTTTCCATAACAAGTTTCGGATTCTATCACGGTTCATGTTGGACATGATCTTCATTAGAAGCCCTTAAAGAGTTAAGGGAAACCGTTGAACACTTGAAATCCGATTTTGAGATGAAGGATTATGGGAGAACACGATTATGTCTCGGTTTGGAACTTGAGCATCGTGTCGATAGATGCTTAGGCATTTTGACAAGGTCAAGCCTTCAAGCACCCCCATGATCGTCCGTAGTCTTGATCCTGAAAAGGATCCTCTTCGTTGAAAGGATGATAATGAAGATGTGCTAGAGGCAGGAGTGTCTTACATAGTACAATAGGCGCATTATTGTACTTAGCTAAATGCACAAGACCGGACATCTCATTTGCAGTAAACTTGTTAGCTAAGATATAGCTCTGCGCCAACGCGACACCATTGGATTGGTGTAAAAGATATCTTTCGATACTTGAGATGTACGATTGATATGAGCTTGTTCTATCCCTACAGAGAGATAATGGATTCGAACCCATCACACACCAGGAACGCCGCCAACACTAGCATGCGTCCACTATCCCCATCCCAAAACGATAAGCGTTTTGGAAGGTTTTGCTGATGTTGGGTATCTCTCTGACCCACACAAAGGTCATTCCCAAACTGGTTAAGTGTTCACCATGGGTAAAGACCGCGATATCTTGGAGGTCTACAGAAATAGACCCTAGTCGCTATATCTTTGAACAATGCAGAGATTATTGCTCTTCACAAAGTGGTTCGTGAATGTATATGGATTGGATCCATAATTACGCATGTTCGAAACAATTGTGGTTTGAAGTCTACCACAGATGAGCCTACGAGCATATAGGATAATGCTGCTTGTTTTGAAGCAAGGCTACATCAAAAGCGACTACACCAAGTATAATCAGCAACAACAAACTCTCATCAAGATCAAAGTGAACTAGGTTCAATCTGAGGACAGTGCGGCAGGCTTGCTCACTAAGTCATTGCCTAAATTCCACTTTCGAGAAACATGTTGGTAGCATCGTTTGCAGAAGTTATCCGAACTCCAATGATCATAGTCGTCAGGGGGAGATGCATACATCAGGGGGAGGTGTCTACATGTATGGTCTCGAAACGTGAAGGGTGTGTTGTGCTCTTTTTCCCCTTCAACTGAGGTTATTTTTGTCCCACTGGGTTTTTGTTACTCGGCAAGGTTTTTTTTAATGAGGCAACGAGAGGAGCACCACGTTTGGGCGACACAAGGGGGAGTGTTCAAGTAAATCCAGAATATGTGTCTGGCCTAAACTCGAGGTTACTTGCTCTAGTTGAAATAGGGTTTATATTAGAGATATTCTCGGAGAATCTTAGGAGATATCCAATCAATGTACGATTATTTTTCCATGTACAACTCTATCTCTATGCTTGTAATCCTCTATATAAAGAGGCCCCTATTATCAATGAAAGTCAGATTCAATTCTCTCCCAATTCAGTTTTCCTTAAACATTTTTCAATTATTTTTTATTTTACTTTGTTAATTCTCTTCTTCTATCTCTACTCTCTCTCTCTTCCCTTTTTTCTTTGTTTCTTTAGAAGTTGGGAAACATCCGAATTTTATTTGTTTCTACGATCGATGGTAGAAATTGAAATTGAACGGAAGATTTTTTTAATTCTAGAGAAGAAGAAGATTGGGTTATAGACGGTTGATGGGTCTCTGACCACAAATCACTTCAATTTTTGGGCTTGATTTTGCATTTGATTTAACAAAGAAGTTAGAAAAAATAAACTGAGGTATTAAGTTGATTTGTTTTTAAAATTTTAAATATCATTTTGATCACTTATGAAAGTTGGGTATTGAGTTGATTTTTTTTTTTAAAATTTAGGTATCATTTTGTCCGGTGCAAGAAAATTTTGATCCTATTGGTGATAAAAACTCTTGTGATAAATTTATTAAAATATTTATATTTGCTAATTACTCAATTTGCTTGGACTTCTTTGAACTTCTTTCAAGCGTTGTAAAGCCATAAAGCTTGGATTGATGGTTTTTGTATGGATAATGATCATATATATTGGTGTTTGATTATTTTGAACTTTGAATAATCATGAATGATTTGATGCTAAGTTGAATTATACAAGTTATATCAGATTATTTAAATATGTACCAATCTTAAATTATCCTGAATGAACTCGAAATTGAAAAGGATAGGACGGGACGGGATCAATTTTTTTTTTTATAAAAAAAGCAATCACATCCGGTACCGTTGTTAGATTAGGATTTGGGTTTGGGAACGTGGTCATCCTGGCCCACGCCCACCCCTAATTGCAACAGACATGCCGTCACATTTCCTTAAAGGTATACACAAAAGTATTTTATAAGTGTTGTATTTATAAGTTTTATTCTGTCTAATTTAAACTTTACAAGGGTAAGAAAACATTCAATATAGTTCCAAAGGAACTCTGCCAGGGTTTCTGTTTGTGAATTAGTGAATAAACTCCGAGATCCACTTGCTCTTTGGGTGGTTCTTATGATTCGAATCAACGGTTTTGTTGATTTGCATGCGTGCTCTGTGAATAATATATATCCGGTTTAGTGACGATCGATGGATATTACATAAAACATCAGACTCAAATAATTGTTGGCAACTTAATTACGAATGAACGTCGGAAACCTAGCTAAACATTGCAAGCAAGGGCTTATGATTTGCACGCGAACCATATATTAAAAGAAAAATATTCATCTTTAGTTGAGTCAAAAAATAATGCCCTGGGATTGCATCAGCCTTGATTTTGTGCCACATCAACGGCACCCAACTGTATTAAGGTCCACGTACAATTGTATCCAAGAAAGTGCCTTTTCAGGGTAACTGTATTGTTCATATTTCATAACATATGTATGATCTAGAGAATTGATGTGCAACTGTTAGTTATATAAAATGCATAAGTACGTACTATTGAAATAGAGATCACCAACCAGATATTAAAGCATACATTAGTGATGAAAAGCATACGCATCCGGAAACCATCAGCAATAATCTGTCCACCGACACCATCAGCAATAAATGAGTTCATGCAATGTTAGGACTTTTTTGTATCAGCAGTATGAAGATGTGAGGTTGTTTAGGTAGCGGCTCTTTCTACCGTCCTATATGAGTGATTATTACGTTTAACTTCGTTTTATTAAATGAAACTAGTCTGCAATCACATGCTCTACAGGTGTACGAAAAATTTTCGTTTAAAAAAAAAAAAGATGGGTAGTTATTGCAGAAGAAATAGATTCTCTGGTAATTATTGCAGAAAAAATAGATTCACTGGTAGTTATTGCAGAGAGAAAATAGTGGGAGTTGTGGAATCATTTCTTTTTTAATTTTCTTAATAAAAATCTATTTTTGTTGTAGAGAAACTGAAATTGAGAGAAATTTGCTGTCTATTCTTATTGATAATAGGGGTCTCTTTATATAGAGGATTACAATGCATAGAATCTTAATCATACAAGGAAAGTAATCGTACATTGAATAAGAATCTAGATCCTTCTAATTTAACCCTATTACCACTAGGTCAAGTAACCTAGGGTTTGGGCCAAACACAAATTAGGGTTTACTTGAACACTCCCCCTTGTGTTGCCCAAATGCGGTGCTTCTCTCGTTGCCTCGTTAAAAACCTTGCTGAGTAACAAAAACCCAGTGGGACAAAAATAACCTCGGTCGAAGGGGAAAAAGAGCACAACACACCCTTCACGTTTCGAGACGAACATGTAGACATCTCCCCCTGATGTCTGCGCCTCCCCCTGATGACTACGATCATGGGAGTTCAGATAATTTCCACAAGCCAATTCTTGCCACATGTTTCTCGAACATGGATTTGGGCAATGACTTAGTAAACAAGTCTGCCACATTGTCCTCAGATCGAACCTGGTTCACTTTGATCTTGAGGAGCTTCTGTTGTTGCTGATTGTAGAAGAATTTAGGCGATATGTGCTTGGTATTGTCGCCTTTGATGTAGCCTTGCTTCATTTGTTCAATGCAAGCAGCATTATCCTCATAAATGCTTGTTGGCTCATCTGTGGTAGACTTCAAACCACAATTGCTTCGAACATGCGTAACTATGGACCGAAGCCATATACATTCACGAACTGCTTCGTGAAGAGCAATAATCTCTGCATGATTCGAAGAGGTAGCGACTAAGGTCTGCTTTGTAGACCTCCAAGATATCGCGGTCTTTCCCATGGTGAAAACATAACCAGTTTGGGAGCGACCTTTGTGTGGATCAGAGAGGTACCCAGCCTCAGCAAAACCTTCCAAAACACTTATATTATTTTGGGATGGGGAGAGGGAACGCAATCCACCATGTGTGGCGTCCCTGGCACTTGATGGGTCCGAATCCATCTTCTCTCTGTAGGGATAGAACAAGCCCATATCGATCGTACCACTTAGGTATCGAAAGATATCTTTAACACCAGTCCAATGGTGACGTGTTGGCGCAGAGCTATATCTAGCTAGCAAGTTCACAGCGAATGAGATATCCGGTCTTGTGCATTGTGCTAAGTACAATAATGCGCCTATTGCACTTAGGTAGGGCACTTCTGCCTCTAGCACTTCTTCATCGTCATCTTTTGGACGAAATTGATCCTTCCTTGGATCAAGACTACGGACGACCATTGGGGTGCTTGAAGGCTTAATCTTGTCAGTGTTGAAACGCCTAAGCATCTTTTGGGTATAAGCTGATTGATGAATCAGGATACCATCTCTACGGTGCTCAAGTTCTAAACCGAGGCAAAACCGTGTTTTCCCAAGATCTTTCATCTCAAACTCGGATTTCAAGTGTTCAGCGGTTTCCCTTAACTCTTTAAGGGTGCCAATTATGTTCATGTCATCGACATAAACCACTACTATTGCAAATCCGGAACTTGTCCTTTTTATGAACACACATGGGCATAGTTCATTGTTGACATATCCCTTTCCAATCAACTAGTCACTTAGACGGTTATACCACATCCGTCCGGATTGTTTCAATCCATATAGTGAGCGTTTCAATATATTCGCAAACGCGCTCCGTGGTTTAGAGCCACTTGATTTGGGTAACTAAATTCCGTCTGGAATCTTCATGTATATCTCTGTATCTAGATCCCCATATAGATACACAGTAACCACATCCATAAGCTGCATGTTCAGTTTTTCGGAAACTACCAAACTAACAAGGTAGCGGAACGTTATGACGTCCATTACGGGAGAATAGGTCTCCTCGTAGTCGATTCCAGGGCGTTGTGAGAAACCTTGCGCCACAAGGAAAGCTTTGTACCTTACAATCTCGTTTTTCTCATTATGCTTTCTAACGAATACCCATTTGTGACCGACTGGTTTGGTGTTGGGCGGTATTGGCACAACTGGTCCGAATACCTTTCTTTTCGCTAGAGAATCAAGTTCTGCCTGGATCGCATCTTTCCACTTTGGCCAATCAGCTCTACGTTGGCATTCATCAACGGAGCGTGGTTCGATGTCATCGGTCTCAATAATCTCACGCGCCACTGAATACGCGAATACATCATCAATGATGATGGAGTTTCTTTCCCACGTCCCATGTACACTAGTGTAATTAACAGAGATCTCTACGTTCTCAGGGATAGGTTCTGACATTGAGGCGTCCCCCAATGATGTGTCTTGGACATAACCATAATCCGGAACATTCTCATGGGACGGATTTTGAGTATCGATGATCAAAGGATTTGTTTGTGCCTCATTCGCCCTCTTTCTAGGGCGAGTATCCTTCGAACCAATCGGTCTACCGCGCTTTCTTGCGGGACCTGCGGCCATAGATGCCACATCATTGCCATGTTGGGCAATGGTGCCATCTCCTGGTGTCACAGGAGAGGCGTGTTTGGGACATTGATCCTTGCAGGCACGTTTGCAGCAGGTATGTGTGATCTCGTCACTTTGGCAACATCAGAAAACGCATCAGGTAGAGTGTGTGCTACGTTCTGGAGCTCGATTATTCTTCGCACTTCAAGTTCGGACTGTGCGGTACGGGGATCGAGATGAGACATAGTGGGGGCAGACCACGACAATTCCTGTTGTTCCTGTTGAACATATGTGTTCTTATCTCCCCCTAACGATGGGAAGACTGTCTCATCAAAGTGACAATCCGCAAATCTAGCGGTAAAGAGATCGCCTGTTAAGGGTTCAAGGTAGCGGACGATCGTTGGAGATTCATATCCAACATAAATGCCCATTCGTCGTTGTAGACCCATCTTAGTACGCTTTGGTGGCGTAATAGGCACATAAATGGCACACCCAAAAATGCGTAAGTGCGAGATATCAGGCTCGTACCCAGTCACTAGCTGTAACGCAGAGTAAGATTGGGTTGCAGTGGGTCGTAGACAAATTAGCGTCACTGCATGCAATATTGCATATCCCCAAGCAGAAACAGGGAGATTTGTGCGCATAACCTGTGGGCCCCCGAAAATTTTGTTTAATTTTTAGAATGTAATTTTTTCGCCAATAAGATTTTCTCAAGGTGATTTAAGTGAAGAAATCGATTTTGGAAATTGTTTTGGTGTCGAGACCACGTATTGGGTCGACAATTTAAGTTTGGGCCAAAGTCCTTTCATTTGGGCCTAGAAGGTACTAAAGTTCATTGCAGCAAAAAGATCGCCGAAGCAAATTTGAAAGGAGAACATTTTAACTTCGTACTTTTTCTCGTTATTTTAATTTGTCGCATAACGTATGAAATTACGTATTCGTAAGGTACGAATGTATTCGAGATTAGATTAAGATTTTGAGGCCATTAAAAGGATTAAGAAATTAGAGAAAATCCAATTTGGGTCTAGGAAACTATTTTTAAAGTATCGAGGCTTAGGACAAGCCCGGAAAAATTTCCCGAATGGATTCGGTGAAGTGTCAGAGAAATAAGGATGTTTGAAGATGTATTTTCGAATTGGGCTTGAGGAAATTAAAAGGAAAATGGAAATGGAGCAGCCCAAGCCCATTGGCCCAACAAGAGGGGCAACTTAGACATTTCACAATTAAATTTGGGGAGAGGTATAAAAGCCAAACACTCTCTCCAAACCCTAGCCTCTTCCTCATTTTCCTTCAGCTTTCTCTCTCTCTACCCGAGACTCTCTCTCTCTACCCTCTCGCCGGAAATCGCCGTCGTCGCCGTCGCCGTCGCACCGCCACCGACGCCGCCGTCGGCAGCCGTCGCCGGAACCCCATATTTTACCAAAATTTCCAGATTTTCTTCTCTTCCTTCCCTCTTTCCATTTCTCCAACCACAATCAAGAAATTTGGCCATCCAACCCTCCAAAAACCTTAGAACCCGAAGCTAAATTGGGGCTTTTTGTGATTTCTTCTTTCCAAATTCAAATCAAGGTATTATCCATCCTAATCTAGCCTCTATTCCTTCGATCTATACATCTTTCTTATCAAATCCGAGTTTTTGATCTTGATTTGTAATTTTGTTTGCATGAACCCGATTTTCCCTAAACCAAGAGGCTAGGCTATGGGTTTGGCAAGGATTTGTGGTAAGGATCTACCCATGCAACCTTGTTTCGCAATTTTTGGTGGTGATATTGATGTTGGACGGATTTGTAGGTGAAGAAGGCCAAGGAGGAAGCTTAGGCCGTGAGTTTTGAAGAAGAAAGGGTAAGGAATGGGTTTTGGACAAACCCTAGAATTTTTGGAATTTATTTGGTTGATTTTGATTTTGTTGAGATATTGTTGTTGTTGGAAAAATTGTGAAAATTAGATATTTGAAGAGAGTTTAATTAGTAGGATTTTATTGGTCTAATTTTCAAAGGATTGGAAATTGGTGTTGAAGATTTTGGTGATTATTGTTGTGTAGTTTTGGCCAAAAGAAAAAGAAAAGGAAGAAGAAACGAAATGGCTTTATTTTTGGAAGAAAATAAAGAAAATGAAGAAAAGAGTAAAAGTTGATTAAATGAGTTTTACCTTGGTAAATTGGTAAAAAAAGTGAAGAAGGTGAAAGTAAAGGTAAATTCGGTAAAAGGGAGGTAAAAGGTAAAAGTGTAAGTGTGGAGGTGAAATTCATGGTAAAAGTGAAAAGGTGAAAAAGGAGAAGTAAATTGGTAAAAGTGAAAGTAAAACTTTATTTATAATTATTTACTTATTTATTTTTAATAAATAAGAGATAATGGTAAATAAAGGAATTATTTTGTCAAAAGTCAAAAATCAAAAGTCAACTATGAGAGTTGACCAAGGTTGACCGACCTCGTAAAACGTGAGGATCGACTCGACTTTGGTCGCTCGGATTGGCGAAAGTTTAGCGGAGTGATAAGGACGTTTTGCTTTTTTAGAAAGAAGTTAGTTTCCCAAATTGGTAAAGGTTGAAAGAAATAATTAATGGCCTCATTGAAATAAAAAGGATTTAGTGTGCGCGATTACTTAAAGTTGATCATGACGTTTACCTGGATAATTACTTACAAACTAAGTAATGGTTTAGGAAACACGATCGTTAAGGAAGCTTAAGCGGAAAGCGTCAGAGTGTGGAATACGCCGGCATTTCCAGGTAGGGTGAGCTGTCCCTTCCTTGTTAGAGGCTTTTCTATATGTGGAATGCCCTAGTATAATAATATGTTGCCTGCAAGTACGTTTTTGGGTTGTTCATTAGTCGATGCCTCGTGATACATGTGTTTTCAGAACTGATAATTGCTAATTGCGAAAACCGAGGCTAGACTTGCATGTTGAGATACTGTACCCTTGTATGTTTGTACTTGTGACCTGAAAGTGAATGGGACCTAGACGCGTAGATTCTTAGGGATCCCACGGTGTCGATAACCGTGAACCTCCGGAGGGGGCCGTGCTCCTATGTTTGTCGAGAAAGAGTGAGTACAGACAGTGAACCAGTCATAGGAGACTCAGGGCCAGGAAATGGACACTTTCGCTACTTGTAGTCGGAAGTACTACAGAGTAGTTGGCTGGTTCTCGAATTCAGGACGAACCAGGTCGGTCACCGATTTGATTTATATTGGCCGGTAGGTAAGTATCTCGGAGCTCCAAGTGTGTGAAGCATACTGCATATGTTTTATGAAAGAAAACAAATGTTTGTGGTTGCCTATTTTAAAAGTATTTTCGATAAACGTGCACAATATTATGTAGTAAATGTTTTCAAGTATATTATTTTTCAAACCTAGCATGGTTGGGTCGGCCCCAATTGGGCATGCGAGGACGAAAGCTCACCCTTACTATAGTGTGCAGGTTTCGAGCATGTGGTCGGGAAGCGTACAGGGGAGGCACATGGCCCGGCTTAGCGCATTTCTCTTTAGTTTTATCAAAAGGAAGGTTTTGGTCCCTTATCGGATTTTGAAGTAAGTTAGTTATTTATTTTCTTACTAATTTATTTGTTTATTTGTTTTCTATTCGCTCATTTACAAAATTTCGAGAGACCCGTAACCCTGGGGCGCGTCTCTCATACTTGTTTTTACTTCGTGATTTGTTATTTTCCAAATTGGGCTCCTATTGTAAGCCCAAATCTTTTAGCTCACTTTAAATTCCGCTTGCGAAAATATGTTGTTCGGTTGCTAGAATGTTTTGTAAACCAACAACCTAAACTCAAAAGGCCTTGCGGTTTCGGGTTGATGAGCTATCAAGATGCCATTCGTGACATGTCGATTCCTCATTGGCTCGGAGTCGCGGCGCTGTGGGACCCCCCTCTCGGGTCACCACATAACCAATGTCCGGGCTATCATCTGTAGTCGTTTGATAGCGGCTTCTGCGAGACCATTTTGGGTATGAACATGGGGAACTGGATGCTCTACATCAATCCCCAGTGACATGCAATAGTCGTCGAATGTTTTCGATGTAAACTCCCCAGCATTATCAAGTCGAATTGACTTAATAGGATGGTCAGGGTAGTGAGCCCGTAGACGGATAATCTGGGCGAGGAGTTTAGCATAAGCAGCATTTCGAGTGGACAATAGCGCGACATGTGACCAGCGTGTCGACGCATCAACCAATACCATAAAGTATTTAAAAGGTCCGCATGATGGTTGAATTGGTCCACAGATATCCCCTTGGATTCTCTGTAAGAACGGAATGAGTATTTTGGGATCCTTTGCGTAAGACGGTCTCGGTCCTGATAGGAGCATTTTAAAGTGGTATTTTAATAGTTAATTCCTCACATTTTGCTTAGTTAATTCCTTAACGAATCGATTTTTAACTCAATTTCTATTTTCTTAGGTACATTAGAGTAAATGATGGTGAAATGAGCATTAGGTCCACACTTACCTATAAATGGTGGAGAAAAATGGAAATGTACTAAAATGTCAATTTTACACATTTTCCTACTCCGGCTAGGAAAAACCAAGCCAAGCAAGGAAGAAGGAGCGGCCGCCGGACCAAATGAACTTCAAATGAGCTGAAACTTTCCAGATCCATTCTAGACATCCTAAGTATCGTTTCTTATGAAGAGTGCCAGAGCTAGAATTGAGCGGAAGGCCTTCAAACAGTCAGCCCAATTTCCTGCAGAAGCAAAACTGGAAAACTGGACCTGTAAGAGGTCCAGCAGCATTTTCGGCCCAACCACATGGAATAAAAATATGAAATTTTACCAGGGTGATCTACACTCATAATGGAACATTTTTTATGAAGAGGTCATAGTGAAATTGGGAATGCTTGTTGGAGAAATAATTGAAGGAATAAAGGGGCAGAAACTGATCTAAAAACAGCTCAACACCACATGTTCATGTTTCCTACCCACATGAAGAAAGCTAGATGCTTTTCCCTTTTTCCTTGGATATATTTTTCTGCTCCAATAGATCATCATCACTTCCATACTTCTACACCTTCATGCCTTGCTTTCATTTCATCATTACTCCATCTTTTCCATATTTTACAAACCACTTTCATTATTTTTCTTCCATTTATCATTTCACTCTTCTTTTATTTATGTCACTCCATCAGAACCCTCCTCCGAAGGCTGAAACCAGCAAGAAGGCTGCCACTCGCCCGCATACCGCTCCTCCAAAGGAGTAAATGGAGGTACAAGTCTAGGCTGAAAGACTTTAAACATTAAGCGCTGCATGGGAGGCAACCCATTTCAACCGTAGCTGTGGAGGAGCCATCAACGCAGATTTGCTCTCTTAAACTCTATCTCCTCTATTACTATTTTCTGATTGTATCTTTGTTATTTGCGTTTTTAGTTTTTATTTTTAGGTTTTCTTGAGTTAATCATTCCATTCACATGATAATTGTTCATTGCATGCTCTAACTTGTTTAACATTGAGGACAATGTATGATTTAAGTGTGGGGGGAAGGATTAATGCTTGTAGTTAGTTTTTGTCATAAAAAGAAAACAAAACAAAAAAATCGAAAAATGTCAGAAATATAAAAAATTTTCGTTGCTTTTGTTTTTGTTTTGAGTCTTAGGATGCCTTTCAACTGTCTGGGATGATTCTATATCTCTGAAATCATGACTAAAAGAGGATCACAACATTGAGATGATTTTAAACATGGTATTCTTTGGTTAATTGAGATATATGAAAAATGTGTGCCTTGTAGTGGATATGGATTGCATGACCTTGGTACAGAATATGAGCATGTTAAGATGAGTTGTGATTCATAAAGCCATGTGAGATAATTGAACCATGTCCCTTTTTCTTGGAGTGAAATGAAAAATATATTCTTAATTTCTTGGCGATGTTTTGATGATCTCATTATTCTTTCATCTTGATTGACTGCTTGCCATAGATTAAGTTTAATGGACTAGAGAATGCTAGAATTCGCTCTTGTGCTTGTTGAGACGTGATATCAATACATGGCCCTGATTCTGGAAGGGATAGAGGTTCTCTAGGAATTACCACCATTGCCAAATAAACTTGTGTCCCCATTTGTGCCCGTCGTGGGACCCCCCTAGATAAGCCCCTTTGAGCCTACATTAAGCCTTTTCGTTCATCACCCTTAAAATCCTTAACCATGAAGCTTAGTATAGTTACAACCCTACCCTTTGTTCTAAGGACTTAGTGGAGCTATCTTTTGAGACATACTACATGGGTTTGGTGCTAAGGATGAAGATTGAGAAGATGTGAAAGTTCAAGTGTGGGGATAGACTTGTCCATAAAGAAAAAGATATGTTGAAGCCGTGAAAAATGAAAAGAAAAGAGAAAAATTGTGTACGGCTAAAAAGAAAAAAAGAAAAAAAAAAATATATGTTTATGGACTTTCATCCCCCATACTTAGTGATTTTGGAGTTTGCTTTGAATTGAAGGCCCACTACAGAAAAATTTGGCCTTTGTCCATTTCACTAGAGTTCAAGGGAAGTTTATATTGAAGATTGGGCCCAACATGAAGACATTTGGCCCTCTTATATTACCTCTATGGAGAAGTGACGTTTTTGCAATGCCTTGGTGAAATATTTCGAGATCTCTACATTCATATGAGCTCTACTAGGTTTTTAGGACACTTTGATAATCCTTACCTTTCATTTCTTTAAACCTTGAGCCTTAGCCCCATTACAACCTTTGAGAGGACCTTCTTGATCCTTAAGATGGGACAGCCTTTGATGTGGAGATGAGTTACAAGAGTTGAACCTATGGCTTGGGTCCATTCGTGCAAGTAGTTGATATCCTTCATGAGATCTTTTGAAAAAATTTATATTCACAAAGTGCTTTTCGTTTCTTATATATGTGAGCTATTTGACTGCCTTAAAATATGTTCTCTCACATATAAATGAGTGATTATAAGCTTTTAAGCATTGCCTTGATCTGAGAGAAGAAAGAGTGGATATACCTTGTGAGGATATGAATCATACTTGTCTGAAGCATGCTAAGCTAAACCCCAATCACCATTATTACAACCAAGTCCTACTTGTGTATGTGTGGATCATATGTTTTAATTAACTCTCGAATGCTTAACATTGATTCTTGATTGAGTGCTAATCTTGGTGTTGTGAAAGTATGAGATTTCTGAGACAATATGTTAAAGGGCAATAGAGGTCTTTGTAATGTCAACATCTTGGTCTTTGTCTTTGAATTTACTCTTTTATGTGTGACGTTTTTTTTTTTTCTTTGTGTTTTGCTTTGTGTTTTACGTTTTTGGTTTCTTTGAGTCTTTGTGTTTTTGTTTCCATACTTAGTCATTTTTTTTCGTTGGTTTCTTTGTTTTGTGTCATAGTCTTTTTGGTTTGTTAGTTTTTGATTTTGCTAAGGGACTAGCAAAAGCTAAGTGTGGGGGAATTTGATAGGAGCATTTTAAAGTGGTATTTTAATAGTTAATTCCTCACATTTTGCTTAGTTAATTCCTTAACGAATCGATTTTTAACTCAATTTCTATTTTCTTAGGTACATTAGAGTAAATGATGGTGAAATGAGCATTAGGTCCACACTTACCTATAAATGGTGGAGAAAAATGGAAATGTACTAAAATGTCAATTTTACACATTTTCCTACTCCGGCTAGGAAAAACCAAGCCAAGCAAGGAAGAAGGAGCGGCCGCCGGACCAAATGAACTTCAAATGAGCTGAAACTTTCCAGATCCATTCTAGACATCCTAAGGATCGTTTCTTATGAAGAGTGCCAGAGCTAGAATTGAGCGGAAGGCCTTCAAACAGTCAGCCCAATTTCCTGCAGAAGCAAAACTGGAAAACTGGACCTGTAAGAGGTCCAGCAGCATTTTCGGCCCAACCACATGGAATAAAAATATGAAATTTTACCAGGGTGATCTACACTCATAATGGAACATTTTTTATGAAGAGGTCATAGTGAAATTGGGAATGCTTGTTGGAGAAATAATTGAAGGAATAAAGGGGCAGAAACTGATCTAAAAACAGCTCAACACCACATGTTCATGTTTCCTACCCACATGAAGAAAGCTAGATGCTTTTCCCTTTTTCCTTGGATATATTTTTCTGCTCCAATAGATCATCATCACTTCCATACTTCTACACCTTCATGCCTTGCTTTCATTTCATCATTACTCCATCTTTTCCATATTTTACAAACCACTTTCATTATTTTTCTTCCATTTATCATTTCACTCTTCTTTTTCTTCCCTATATAAACACCTTCTCCTCTCACTCTAAAAAAAGATTCCTTCATCCATTTCATCTTCTTTGTCTCTCCATTTCCATTCCATTTTTCTCTCCATTCTCTAGTTGCAAAATTCTGCGTTTTCAAGTAAGAAGAAGAAGAAGAAGAAGGAGCCGGGAATATCATATCCTCCATCGTCCACCTTGAAGGCTTGCTTCCAAGATTCAAGATTTCAACGTTTCAAGCACTCCATCTCCATCTCCATCTCCAACTCACGGTGTAATTCATTCTTTTTCCTTATTTAATTTCGTAGGAATTTGTTTCTAGTTAACAATAACATTAAGGGCAAAGTTTAAGCCCAATTTCTATGTTTGAATAAAAATTGTGATTTCTTTATGTTGATTTTTATGTTGCTTATGTGAGATTGCTTAATTGATTTTGGATTATGGAAAACTTTTATATGTATGTGTTCTTTGATGGCCAACTTAGGATATATGCATGTAATTGGTGCTAGATTTAAGTAGTAAAGGCTTTGGACAAAAGTCGAAATCAATTAAGGAGGATTGCAAATAGATGGACTTTTTCATACTAGGTTGTGCACTTTGGTTGGCATCCTTTCTTTGTTCTTCATGCATTGAATGTGTTCTTGATTAGCTAGTTTTCTAGACTATGATTGCATGTTCAATAGGTTTAATTTAGGTGCTTTCACTTAGATTAAATATTCAAGGAAAGTAAAATATGGGAAATCATTTGCTTCGAATGTTTCACATGGTCAACTTATTTCTCATGACATAGATAATCAACTATAGGAATTGTAATTGGATTTCATTCATATGATTGTAGTTTTGATCTTTGTTTCTTGTGTTCCACCCTTGTATATGTGTTTTTACACTTTCTTTATTTCATTTAATTTTAATTCCAATTCTATAATCTCAAAACCCCCCTTTTTATATTAACTTGTATATATTTTTATTCTTTATTTTATTTTTGTACATAATACTTTTTACTTTATTATTTTAATTCTTTATTTGTTTTTTTTTTGACAATGACAGGTGTACCCTCAATCCCCGGAATAGAACGATCCCTATTTGCTTATACTACTAACGATGTTTTCAGGGTTAAATTATGCGCTTGCTTTGAGCGTATAAATTTTTGGCGCCGTTGCCGGGGATTGAAAAATCACTTGTTTTTGTTTATAATTGTTGTATATAAACTGTTTGATACTTAGTTTAAATTAACTAGGTTGTTTTTTTTTTATTGTTGAATACGAGTTTAATTGTGAGTTGTAAATTAAAGAAGGAATAGGTGAAGTCGTGTTTATTAATATTGGTCTAAACCCCTTATTGGTACCTAGTTCAGGTCCCTTAAGGTTGAGGGCGGCCTTTATTAACATTCATTGAACTGTCTAACACACTTAGGACCTTTTACATCCTAGTAAGAATATCCTATGTGAGATGGTGTCTAGGAAGGGGATAACGTTCATGACGGGTTTTTGAATCCAGAAGTGCTTATAAATGGGCTTAGCTCATGCCAAAATGGATTTTTCCTCTCGTGTTCACCCTCCCCTACCTGGCCATTTCAGTAAGGTTGCCCAACGGATGTAGGAGGGACTTTGTGTCTAGACGACTATACTTGGGCCGCACGTCCACTTGATTTACCGCTTGGAATTATATTTGATATCAATAATGTTTATAACAAAAGAAATACTTGTGCATACTCTTTACGTGTAAATTATTTTGTCGTTTCACACTTTATACTTGTAAAAATACTTTTTACGTTTTATACTCACTTGTGTACTTAACTTGTGTCTTATGTACAAAATACTTGTTAATTATACTTGTAGTTTGTAATTCATAGTTACTTGTTTATTTTTTTTTTTGTATTTCTTTGTTAATATTAAGTTACTAACTTTATTTAATGTAGGTACCGTCTGGCTGCAAGACGTAAAATACAAGCGCTGCTTGGGAGGCAACCCAATTCAGAATATAATCAGATTTGCTTTCTCTTCCCCTTTTACTCCTCCATTTTCTTTTTGTTTTAGTAGTTATTTTCGTAAATTCCATCCCTATATGCTTACTTATTTCATTGCATGCTTTTAATTGATTACATTGAGGATAATGCAATATTTAAGTGTGGGGGAAGGGATTTATATTTTTGTCTTTCATTTTGAATCCTATAAATATTTTTGTCTTTCATTTTGTGTCCTATAAATATTTTTGAGTCCTATATTTTTTTTAAAAAAATAATAATAATAATAATAAAAAATAATAAAAAAAAAATAAAAAATAAAATAAAATAAAATGCATTCATTCAGTCTTATTAAATTCAGCTTTTTACAAAAAAAAAAAAATAATAATAATAATAATAATAAAAAATTAAAAAAAATAATAAATAATAATAATAAAAAAATAAAAAAAATGCATTCATTTAGTCTTATTAATTTCAGCTATTTACAAAAAAAAAAAAAAAAAAAAAAAAAAAAAAAAAAAAAAATAATAATAATAATAATAATAATAATACTCTATACTAAGCCATGTCTGCATCTCTGTAGGAGTTGAGGCTGAGCTCAAGGGAAATGTGAGAGCCACCGCCATAACCGCTACCTCCCTCGGAAGTAGTCTTCATGATGCCCAAGATGTCCTCACCATGCATGGGGAACAATGGAAGGGTTTCAATCTCCTGGTGATCTCCTCCTCGTTGTTGCAGGGATGTTTGTCCTCCTGTTGTGCCAAAAGAGTTGTACTGGTATTAGTGTTGAAGTGTGAGGAAGAATATGAAACAAAATTTAAATCAAGAAATCCTTCATTACCAGTAGAATCGGTGGAACCAAAGTTGAGATTAATGGATCTACCATCATCAGTAGAACTAGTGGACCCAAAATTGATGTCAATGGATCCACCAGCTGGCCCAAAATTGATGTCGATGGATCCACCAGCACCAGTAGAACCAGTGGACCCAAAATTGAGATCAATGGATCCACCAGTACCAGGAGAACTAGTTCCCATGGGCACTTGAGCAGCCTGATTGCACCTCTTCATCTGCTTCTCTCGAGCCCTGACATTCTGGAACCAAAAATAAATGTTCTTGCCCTCAACATGTCCATACTGGTTCAGCTGGAGACAGATCTCGTGAATATGCTCTGTAGTTGGGCGCGTAACTCCCTTGTCGTAGTAAAGATCCTTGAGGATCCTTATTTGATCTGGAGTAGGAACCCACCTGGCACGGCTTCGCCAGAAATCTGTGTTGGCACTACTCCCGGCTGCTTGGTTGTTTCCTCCATCCTCGATTTGTTGCTGGGTTTGTAGCTCCATCAGTTGCAGAGTTCGTGGTTCCATGGTGATGGGTTGAGGGGATGTGAAGATCGAAGAGTAAAGTTGTCGAGTGTTTGAAGGAGTTGTTGTTAAAGGGATTAAGGATGATGATGGTGTGTTGGAGATCTGAAAGTTCAGAGGAAAGATGGGATTGAATCAACTAGATGGGAGAGAAGATCAGAAGAGAAGGATTGAATCGAAGAAGAAATATTTTGAGTTTTGAAAGAAGAGGAAAGCTGAAGAGTTGGGAGAGAGGGGCTGGAACTCAGGAGAGATTTTCGTTCCTTTGGAGTGAACAGTTGCGCCCTCAGAATGCACCTATTTATAGAGCGAGGTGAGCAGATCTCCACCGTTGGATGGACGATTCCTGTGATTCATTCTACGCGTTGGATTAAAGTCGCCCTGAAACCCGGAAAAGTTGTTGGCGCGTGGAGAGCGTGTAAGGGGACCGAGGGAATCTCGAGGCGCTGTGGCAGACAGCTGTAGCCGAAAGCAGATTTGACTGCCGTAAATCACGGAAGGGATAAGCCGTGACACAAGTGGGCCGTACTTGGGCCTGTCTCGGATCAAGGCATCACTGTAGCTGTGGGTGGAGGCCTGATGGGCCGAGTTTCAGAAACAGTTTTGGACATGATGGGCCGAGTTTCTGAAACAGTTTTGGATGAGTTGGGCTGGGTTTCTGCAACAGTCTTGGATGTTTTGTGCCGAATTGTTGAAACAGTTGAAACAGTTGGTTTAAATAAAAGGATTGGTATGGATAATAACGTGAGCAGCTGTGCTCGAGTGGTTGAGTGTAAAGTTCGTGTACAAGAGGTCTGAGGTTCGAACCTCGCCTCTCGTTTATTTTTATTATGTTCGTTTATGACATAATAAGTATAAAATTTGTACACATTATATTAAGCACAGCTTGTGCTCCAGTGGTTGGGGACAAAGGTTTCGTGCAGCAGGTTAAGGTTTCGAACCTTGCCTCCCCCGTTTTTTTTTATTTATGTCACTCCATCAGAACCCTCCTCCGAAGGCTGAAACCAGCAAGAAGGCTGCCACTCGCCCGCATACCGCTCCTCCAAAGGAGTAAATGGAGGTACAAGTCTAGGCTGAAAGACTTTAAACATTAAGCGCTGCATGGGAGGCAACCCATTTCAACCGTAGCTGTGGAGGAGCCATCAACGCAGATTTGCTCTCTTAAACTCTATCTCCTCTATTACTATTTTCTGATTGTATCTTTGTTATTTGCGTTTTTAGTTTTTGTTTTTAGGTTTTCTTGAGTTAATCATTCCATTCACATGATAATTGTTCATTGCATGCTCTAACTTGTTTAACATTGAGGACAATGTATGATTTAAGTGTGGGGGGAAGGATTAATGCTTGTAGTTAGTTTTTGTCATAAAAAGAAAACAAAACAAAAAAATCGAAAAATGTCAGAAATATAAAAAATTTTCGTTGCTTTTGTTTTTGTTTTGAGTCTTAGGATGCCTTTCAACTGTCTGGGATGATTCTATATCTCTGAAATCATGACTAAAAGAGGATCACAACATTGAGATGATTTTAAACATGGTATTCTTTGGTTAATTGAGATATATGAAAAATGTGTGCCTTGTAGTGGATATGGATTGCATGACCTTGGTACAGAATATGAGCATGTTAAGATGAGTTGTGATTCATAAAGCCATGTGAGATAATTGAACCATGTCCCTTTTTCTTGGAGTGAAATGAAAAATATATTCTTAATTTCTTGGCGATGTTTTGATGATCTCATTATTCTTTCATCTTGATTGACTGCTTGCCATAGATTAAGTTTAATGGACTAGAGAATGCTAGAATTCGCTCTTGTGCTTGTTGAGACGTGATATCAATACATGGCCCTGATTCTGGAAGGGATAGAGGTTCTCTAGGAATTACCACCATTGCCAAATAAACTTGTGTCCCCATTTGTGCCCGTCGTGGGACCCCCCTAGATAAGCCCCTTTGAGCCTACATTAAGCCTTTTCGTTCATCACCCTTAAAATCCTTAACCATGAAGCTTAGTATAGTTACAACCCTACCCTTTGTTCTAAGGACTTAGTGGAGCTATCTTTTGAGACATACTACATGGGTTTGGTGCTAAGGATGAAGATTGAGAAGATGTGAAAGTTCAAGTGTGGGGATAGACTTGTCCATAAAGAAAAAGATATGTTGAAGCCGTGAAAAATGAAAAGAAAAGAGAAAAATTGTGTACGGCTAAAAAGAAAAAAAGAAAAAAAAAAATATATGTTTATGGACTTTCATCCCCCATACTTAGTGATTTTGGAGTTTGCTTTGAATTGAAGGCCCACTACAGAAAAATTTGGCCTTTGTCCATTTCACTAGAGTTCAAGGGAAGTTTATATTGAAGATTGGGCCCAACATGAAGACATTTGGCCCTCTTATATTACCTCTATGGAGAAGTGACGTTTTTGCAATGCCTTGGTGAAATATTTCGAGATCTCTACATTCATATGAGCTCTACTAGGTTTTTAGGACACTTTGATAATCCTTACCTTTCATTTCTTTAAACCTTGAGCCTTAGCCCCATTACAACCTTTGAGAGGACCTTCTTGATCCTTAAGATGGGACAGCCTTTGATGTGGAGATGAGTTACAAGAGTTGAACCTATGGCTTGGGTCCATTCGTGCAAGTAGTTGATATCCTTCATGAGATCTTTTGAAAAAATTTATATTCACAAAGTGCTTTTCGTTTCTTATATATGTGAGCTATTTGACTGCCTTAAAATATGTTCTCTCACATATAAATGAGTGATTATAAGCTTTTAAGCATTGCCTTGATCTGAGAGAAGAAAGAGTGGATATACCTTGTGAGGATATGAATCATACTTGTCTGAAGCATGCTAAGCTAAACCCCAATCACCATTATTACAACCAAGTCCTACTTGTGTATGTGTGGATCATATGTTTTAATTAACTCTCGAATGCTTAACATTGATTCTTGATTGAGTGCTAATCTTGGTGTTGTGAAAGTATGAGATTTCTGAGACAATATGTTAAAGGGCAATAGAGGTCTTTGTAATGTCAACATCTTGGTCTTTGTCTTTGAATTTACTCTTTTATGTGTGACGTTTTTTTTTTTTCTTTGTGTTTTGCTTTGTGTTTTACGTTTTTGGTTTCTTTGAGTCTTTGTGTTTTTGTTTCCATACTTAGTCATTTTTTTTCGTTGGTTTCTTTGTTTTGTGTCATAGTCTTTTTGGTTTGTTAGTTTTTGATTTTGCTAAGGGACTAGCAAAAGCTAAGTGTGGGGGAATTTGATAGGAGCATTTTAAAGTGGTATTTTAATAGTTAATTCCTCACATTTTGCTTAGTTAATTCCTTAACGAATCGATTTTTAACTCAATTTCTATTTTCTTAGGTACATTAGAGTAAATGATGGTGAAATGAGCATTAGGTCCACACTTACCTATAAATGGTGGAGAAAAATGGAAATGTACTAAAATGTCAATTTTACACATTTTCCTACTCCGGCTAGGAAAAACCAAGCCAAGCAAGGAAGAAGGAGCGGCCGCCGGACCAAATGAACTTCAAATGAGCTGAAACTTTCCAGATCCATTCTAGACATCCTAAGGATCGTTTCTTATGAAGAGTGCCAGAGCTAGAATTGAGCGGAAGGCCTTCAAACAGTCAGCCCAATTTCCTGCAGAAGCAAAACTGGAAAACTGGACCTGTAAGAGGTCCAGCAGCATTTTCGGCCCAACCACATGGAATAAAAATATGAAATTTTACCAGGGTGATCTACACTCATAATGGAACATTTTTTATGAAGAGGTCATAGTGAAATTGGGAATGCTTGTTGGAGAAATAATTGAAGGAATAAAGGGGCAGAAACTGATCTAAAAACAGCTCAACACCACATGTTCATGTTTCCTACCCACATGAAGAAAGCTAGATGCTTTTCCCTTTTTCCTTGGATATATTTTTCTGCTCCAATAGATCATCATCACTTCCATACTTCTACACCTTCATGCCTTGCTTTCATTTCATCATTACTCCATCTTTTCCATATTTTACAAACCACTTTCATTATTTTTCTTCCATTTATCATTTCACTCTTCTTTTTCTTCCCTATATAAACACCTTCTCCTCTCACTCTAAAAAAAGATTCCTTCATCCATTTCATCTTCTTTGTCTCTCCATTTCCATTCCATTTTTCTCTCCATTCTCTAGTTGCAAAATTCTGCGTTTTCAAGTAAGAAGAAGAAGAAGAAGAAGGAGCCGGGAATATCATATCCTCCATCGTCCACCTTGAAGGCTTGCTTCCAAGATTCAAGATTTCAACGTTTCAAGCACTCCATCTCCATCTCCATCTCCAACTCACGGTGTAATTCATTCTTTTTCCTTATTTAATTTCGTAGGAATTTGTTTCTAGTTAACAATAACATTAAGGGCAAAGTTTAAGCCCAATTTCTATGTTTGAATAAAAATTGTGATTTCTTTATGTTGATTTTTATGTTGCTTATGTGAGATTGCTTAATTGATTTTGGATTATGGAAAACTTTTATATGTATGTGTTCTTTGATGGCCAACTTAGGATATATGCATGTAATTGGTGCTAGATTTAAGTAGTAAAGGCTTTGGACAAAAGTCGAAATCAATTAAGGAGGATTGCAAATAGATGGACTTTTTCATACTAGGTTGTGCACTTTGGTTGGCATCCTTTCTTTGTTCTTCATGCATTGAATGTGTTCTTGATTAGCTAGTTTTCTAGACTATGATTGCATGTTCAATAGGTTTAATTTAGGTGCTTTCACTTAGATTAAATATTCAAGGAAAGTAAAATATGGGAAATCATTTGCTTCGAATGTTTCACATGGTCAACTTATTTCTCATGACATAGATAATCAACTATAGGAATTGTAATTGGATTTCATTCATATGATTGTAGTTTTGATCTTTGTTTCTTGTGTTCCACCCTTGTATATGTGTTTTTACACTTTCTTTATTTCATTTAATTTTAATTCCAATTCTATAATCTCAAAACCCCCCTTTTTATATTAACTTGTATATATTTTTATTCTTTATTTTATTTTTGTACATAATACTTTTTACTTTATTATTTTAATTCTTTATTTGTTTTTTTTTTGACAATGACAGGTGTACCCTCAATCCCCGGAATAGAACGATCCCTATTTGCTTATACTACTAACGATGTTTTCAGGGTTAAATTATGCGCTTGCTTTGAGCGTATAAATTTTTGGCGCCGTTGCCGGGGATTGAAAAATCACTTGTTTTTGTTTATAATTGTTGTATATAAACTGTTTGATACTTAGTTTAAATTAACTAGGTTGTTTTTTTTTTATTGTTGAATACGAGTTTAATTGTGAGTTGTAAATTAAAGAAGGAATAGGTGAAGTCGTGTTTATTAATATTGGTCTAAACCCCTTATTGGTACCTAGTTCAGGTCCCTTAAGGTTGAGGGCGGCCTTTATTAACATTCATTGAACTGTCTAACACACTTAGGACCTTTTACATCCTAGTAAGAATATCCTATGTGAGATGGTGTCTAGGAAGGGGATAACGTTCATGACGGGTTTTTGAATCCAGAAGTGCTTATAAATGGGCTTAGCTCATGCCAAAATGGATTTTTCCTCTCGTGTTCACCCTCCCCTACCTGGCCATTTCAGTAAGGTTGCCCAACGGATGTAGGAGGGACTTTGTGTCTAGACGACTATACTTGGGCCGCACGTCCACTTGATTTACCGCTTGGAATTATATTTGATATCAATAATGTTTATAACAAAAGAAATACTTGTGCATACTCTTTACGTGTAAATTATTTTGTCGTTTCACACTTTATACTTGTAAAAATACTTTTTACGTTTTATACTCACTTGTGTACTTAACTTGTGTCTTATGTACAAAATACTTGTTAATTATACTTGTAGTTTGTAATTCATAGTTACTTGTTTATTTTTTTTTTTGTATTTCTTTGTTAATATTAAGTTACTAACTTTATTTAATGTAGGTACCGTCTGGCTGCAAGACGTAAAATACAAGCGCTGCTTGGGAGGCAACCCAATTCAGAATATAATCAGATTTGCTTTCTCTTCCCCTTTTACTCCTCCATTTTCTTTTTGTTTTAGTAGTTATTTTCGTAAATTCCATCCCTATATGCTTACTTATTTCATTGCATGCTTTTAATTGATTACATTGAGGATAATGCAATATTTAAGTGTGGGGGAAGGGATTTATATTTTTGTCTTTCATTTTGAATCCTATAAATATTTTTGTCTTTCATTTTGTGTCCTATAAATATTTTTGAGTCCTATATTTTTTTTAAAAAAATAATAATAATAATAATAAAAAATAATAAAAAAAAAATAAAAAATAAAATAAAATAAAATGCATTCATTCAGTCTTATTAAATTCAGCTTTTTACAAAAAAAAAAAAATAATAATAATAATAATAATAAAAAATTAAAAAAAATAATAAATAATAATAATAAAAAAATAAAAAAAATGCATTCATTTAGTCTTATTAATTTCAGCTATTTACAAAAAAAAAAAAAAAAAAAAAAAAAAAAAAAAAAAAAAATAATAATAATAATAATAATAATAATACTCTATACTAAGCCATGTCTGCATCTCTGTAGGAGTTGAGGCTGAGCTCAAGGGAAATGTGAGAGCCACCGCCATAACCGCTACCTCCCTCGGAAGTAGTCTTCATGATGCCCAAGATGTCCTCACCATGCATGGGGAACAATGGAAGGGTTTCAATCTCCTGGTGATCTCCTCCTCGTTGTTGCAGGGATGTTTGTCCTCCTGTTGTGCCAAAAGAGTTGTACTGGTATTAGTGTTGAAGTGTGAGGAAGAATATGAAACAAAATTTAAATCAAGAAATCCTTCATTACCAGTAGAATCGGTGGAACCAAAGTTGAGATTAATGGATCTACCATCATCAGTAGAACTAGTGGACCCAAAATTGATGTCAATGGATCCACCAGCTGGCCCAAAATTGATGTCGATGGATCCACCAGCACCAGTAGAACCAGTGGACCCAAAATTGAGATCAATGGATCCACCAGTACCAGGAGAACTAGTTCCCATGGGCACTTGAGCAGCCTGATTGCACCTCTTCATCTGCTTCTCTCGAGCCCTGACATTCTGGAACCAAAAATAAATGTTCTTGCCCTCAACATGTCCATACTGGTTCAGCTGGAGACAGATCTCGTGAATATGCTCTGTAGTTGGGCGCGTAACTCCCTTGTCGTAGTAAAGATCCTTGAGGATCCTTATTTGATCTGGAGTAGGAACCCACCTGGCACGGCTTCGCCAGAAATCTGTGTTGGCACTACTCCCGGCTGCTTGGTTGTTTCCTCCATCCTCGATTTGTTGCTGGGTTTGTAGCTCCATCAGTTGCAGAGTTCGTGGTTCCATGGTGATGGGTTGAGGGGATGTGAAGATCGAAGAGTAAAGTTGTCGAGTGTTTGAAGGAGTTGTTGTTAAAGGGATTAAGGATGATGATGGTGTGTTGGAGATCTGAAAGTTCAGAGGAAAGATGGGATTGAATCAACTAGATGGGAGAGAAGATCAGAAGAGAAGGATTGAATCGAAGAAGAAATATTTTGAGTTTTGAAAGAAGAGGAAAGCTGAAGAGTTGGGAGAGAGGGGCTGGAACTCAGGAGAGATTTTCGTTCCTTTGGAGTGAACAGTTGCGCCCTCAGAATGCACCTATTTATAGAGCGAGGTGAGCAGATCTCCACCGTTGGATGGACGATTCCTGTGATTCATTCTACGCGTTGGATTAAAGTCGCCCTGAAACCCGGAAAAGTTGTTGGCGCGTGGAGAGCGTGTAAGGGGACCGAGGGAATCTCGAGGCGCTGTGGCAGACAGCTGTAGCCGAAAGCAGATTTGACTGCCGTAAATCACGGAAGGGATAAGCCGTGACACAAGTGGGCCGTACTTGGGCCTGTCTCGGATCAAGGCATCACTGTAGCTGTGGGTGGAGGCCTGATGGGCCGAGTTTCAGAAACAGTTTTGGACATGATGGGCCGAGTTTCTGAAACAGTTTTGGATGAGTTGGGCTGGGTTTCTGCAACAGTCTTGGATGTTTTGTGCCGAATTGTTGAAACAGTTGAAACAGTTGGTTTAAATAAAAGGATTGGTATGGATAATAACGTGAGCAGCTGTGCTCGAGTGGTTGAGTGTAAAGTTCGTGTACAAGAGGTCTGAGGTTCGAACCTCGCCTCTCGTTTATTTTTATTATGTTCGTTTATGACATAATAAGTATAAAATTTGTACACATTATATTAAGCACAGCTTGTGCTCCAGTGGTTGGGGACAAAGGTTTCGTGCAGCAGGTTAAGGTTTCGAACCTTGCCTCCCCCGTTTTTTTTTATTTATGTCACTCCATCAGAACCCTCCTCCGAAGGCTGAAACCAGCAAGAAGGCTGCCACTCGCCCGCATACCGCTCCTCCAAAGGAGTAAATGGAGGTACAAGTCTAGGCTGAAAGACTTTAAACATTAAGCGCTGCATGGGAGGCAACCCATTTCAACCGTAGCTGTGGAGGAGCCATCAACGCAGATTTGCTCTCTTAAACTCTATCTCCTCTATTACTATTTTCTGATTGTATCTTTGTTATTTGCGTTTTTAGTTTTTGTTTTTAGGTTTTCTTGAGTTAATCATTCCATTCACATGATAATTGTTCATTGCATGCTCTAACTTGTTTAACATTGAGGACAATGTATGATTTAAGTGTGGGGGGAAGGATTAATGCTTGTAGTTAGTTTTTGTCATAAAAAGAAAACAAAACAAAAAAATCGAAAAATGTCAGAAATATAAAAAATTTTCGTTGCTTTTGTTTTTGTTTTGAGTCTTAGGATGCCTTTCAACTGTCTGGGATGATTCTATATCTCTGAAATCATGACTAAAAGAGGATCACAACATTGAGATGATTTTAAACATGGTATTCTTTGGTTAATTGAGATATATGAAAAATGTGTGCCTTGTAGTGGATATGGATTGCATGACCTTGGTACAGAATATGAGCATGTTAAGATGAGTTGTGATTCATAAAGCCATGTGAGATAATTGAACCATGTCCCTTTTTCTTGGAGTGAAATGAAAAATATATTCTTAATTTCTTGGCGATGTTTTGATGATCTCATTATTCTTTCATCTTGATTGACTGCTTGCCATAGATTAAGTTTAATGGACTAGAGAATGCTAGAATTCGCTCTTGTGCTTGTTGAGACGTGATATCAATACATGGCCCTGATTCTGGAAGGGATAGAGGTTCTCTAGGAATTACCACCATTGCCAAATAAACTTGTGTCCCCATTTGTGCCCGTCGTGGGACCCCCCTAGATAAGCCCCTTTGAGCCTACATTAAGCCTTTTCGTTCATCACCCTTAAAATCCTTAACCATGAAGCTTAGTATAGTTACAACCCTACCCTTTGTTCTAAGGACTTAGTGGAGCTATCTTTTGAGACATACTACATGGGTTTGGTGCTAAGGATGAAGATTGAGAAGATGTGAAAGTTCAAGTGTGGGGATAGACTTGTCCATAAAGAAAAAGATATGTTGAAGCCGTGAAAAATGAAAAGAAAAGAGAAAAATTGTGTACGGCTAAAAAGAAAAAAAGAAAAAAAAAAATATATGTTTATGGACTTTCATCCCCCATACTTAGTGATTTTGGAGTTTGCTTTGAATTGAAGGCCCACTACAGAAAAATTTGGCCTTTGTCCATTTCACTAGAGTTCAAGGGAAGTTTATATTGAAGATTGGGCCCAACATGAAGACATTTGGCCCTCTTATATTACCTCTATGGAGAAGTGACGTTTTTGCAATGCCTTGGTGAAATATTTCGAGATCTCTACATTCATATGAGCTCTACTAGGTTTTTAGGACACTTTGATAATCCTTACCTTTCATTTCTTTAAACCTTGAGCCTTAGCCCCATTACAACCTTTGAGAGGACCTTCTTGATCCTTAAGATGGGACAGCCTTTGATGTGGAGATGAGTTACAAGAGTTGAACCTATGGCTTGGGTCCATTCGTGCAAGTAGTTGATATCCTTCATGAGATCTTTTGAAAAAATTTATATTCACAAAGTGCTTTTCGTTTCTTATATATGTGAGCTATTTGACTGCCTTAAAATATGTTCTCTCACATATAAATGAGTGATTATAAGCTTTTAAGCATTGCCTTGATCTGAGAGAAGAAAGAGTGGATATACCTTGTGAGGATATGAATCATACTTGTCTGAAGCATGCTAAGCTAAACCCCAATCACCATTATTACAACCAAGTCCTACTTGTGTATGTGTGGATCATATGTTTTAATTAACTCTCGAATGCTTAACATTGATTCTTGATTGAGTGCTAATCTTGGTGTTGTGAAAGTATGAGATTTCTGAGACAATATGTTAAAGGGCAATAGAGGTCTTTGTAATGTCAACATCTTGGTCTTTGTCTTTGAATTTACTCTTTTATGTGTGACGTTTTTTTTTTTTCTTTGTGTTTTGCTTTGTGTTTTACGTTTTTGGTTTCTTTGAGTCTTTGTGTTTTTGTTTCCATACTTAGTCATTTTTTTTCGTTGGTTTCTTTGTTTTGTGTCATAGTCTTTTTGGTTTGTTAGTTTTTGATTTTGCTAAGGGACTAGCAAAAGCTAAGTGTGGGGGAATTTGATAGGAGCATTTTAAAGTGGTATTTTAATAGTTAATTCCTCACATTTTGCTTAGTTAATTCCTTAACGAATCGATTTTTAACTCAATTTCTATTTTCTTAGGTACATTAGAGTAAATGATGGTGAAATGAGCATTAGGTCCACACTTACCTATAAATGGTGGAGAAAAATGGAAATGTACTAAAATGTCAATTTTACACATTTTCCTACTCCGGCTAGGAAAAACCAAGCCAAGCAAGGAAGAAGGAGCGGCCGCCGGACCAAATGAACTTCAAATGAGCTGAAACTTTCCAGATCCATTCTAGACATCCTAAGGATCGTTTCTTATGAAGAGTGCCAGAGCTAGAATTGAGCGGAAGGCCTTCAAACAGTCAGCCCAATTTCCTGCAGAAGCAAAACTGGAAAACTGGACCTGTAAGAGGTCCAGCAGCATTTTCGGCCCAACCACATGGAATAAAAATATGAAATTTTACCAGGGTGATCTACACTCATAATGGAACATTTTTTATGAAGAGGTCATAGTGAAATTGGGAATGCTTGTTGGAGAAATAATTGAAGGAATAAAGGGGCAGAAACTGATCTAAAAACAGCTCAACACCACATGTTCATGTTTCCTACCCACATGAAGAAAGCTAGATGCTTTTCCCTTTTTCCTTGGATATATTTTTCTGCTCCAATAGATCATCATCACTTCCATACTTCTACACCTTCATGCCTTGCTTTCATTTCATCATTACTCCATCTTTTCCATATTTTACAAACCACTTTCATTATTTTTCTTCCATTTATCATTTCACTCTTCTTTTTCTTCCCTATATAAACACCTTCTCCTCTCACTCTAAAAAAAGATTCCTTCATCCATTTCATCTTCTTTGTCTCTCCATTTCCATTCCATTTTTCTCTCCATTCTCTAGTTGCAAAATTCTGCGTTTTCAAGTAAGAAGAAGAAGAAGAAGAAGGAGCCGGGAATATCATATCCTCCATCGTCCACCTTGAAGGCTTGCTTCCAAGATTCAAGATTTCAACGTTTCAAGCACTCCATCTCCATCTCCATCTCCAACTCACGGTGTAATTCATTCTTTTTCCTTATTTAATTTCGTAGGAATTTGTTTATAGTTAACAATAACATTAAGGGCAAAGTTTAAGCCCAATTTCTATGTTTGAATAAAAATTGTGATTTCTTTATGTTGATTTTTATGTTGCTTATGTGAGATTGCTTAATTGATTTTGGATTATGGAAAACTTTTATATGTATGTGTTCTTTGATGGCCAACTTAGGATATATGCATGTAATTGGTGCTAGATTTAAGTAGTAAAGGCTTTGGACAAAAGTCGAAATCAATTAAGGAGGATTGCAAATAGATGGACTTTTTCATACTAGGTTGTGCACTTTGGTTGGCATCCTTTCTTTGTTCTTCATGCATTGAATGTGTTCTTGATTAGCTAGTTTTCTAGACTATGATTGCATGTTCAATAGGTTTAATTTAGGTGCTTTCACTTAGATTAAATATTCAAGGAAAGTAAAATATGGGAAATCATTTGCTTCGAATGTTTCACATGGTCAACTTATTTCTCATGACATAGATAATCAACTATAGGAATTGTAATTGGATTTCATTCATATGATTGTAGTTTTGATCTTTGTTTCTTGTGTTCCACCCTTGTATATGTGTTTTTACACTTTCTTTATTTCATTTAATTTTAATTCCAATTCTATAATCTCAAAACCCCCCTTTTTATATTAACTTGTATATATTTTTATTCTTTATTTTATTTTTGTACATAATACTTTTTACTTTATTATTTTAATTCTTTATTTGTTTTTTTTTTGACAATGACAGGTGTACCCTCAATCCCCGGAATAGAACGATCCCTATTTGCTTATACTACTAACGATGTTTTCAGGGTTAAATTATGCGCTTGCTTTGAGCGTATCAGGTCCTAATTTCCCGAATGAACAGGCTTTTCAGAAAGAGCGAGGGGCCTTAGAAGCAACCAAGGAGGATTTTGGTTGGGCCTGAGCGACTGTAGCGCTATTAGAAGCAAAATGTGTGACTACATCTCCCATCATGGCATTCGAGCCATGGGAATTTCTGTTTATGGCGTCATGGCCATTGGGAGGAACAACCATGGCGTCATGCTCATGGTTGGCGCCATTGATGGCGTCATCACATGGGACTTGGGCGGTCCTATGGAGCCCCAAGACGGCTGCAGCGCCAGATGCTACAATTGTTGCGGTCTTGCTAAGTCCTGGAATCAATTTTCGATTCTTGCTTCTTCTCACTCTGAAGAATGGATGTCCCTGTGAAGTCTTTAGTATACGGAGCATCATATCACGACCAGGATGTCCTAGTCGGTCATGCCAAAGCCAATATGTGTCTGAATCCAAGAGATCTTCTCTTATGACATTATTGGATTCAATAGGTCGAATTGTAGTGACATAAAGTCCACTAGATTGACACATAAGCTTCTCTAAGATGCGCTTTCTTCCGCAATCATTAGAGGTAATGCAAAGGAATTCTATTCCGTTCTCACTATGCGTTTCCGCATGGAATCCGTTGGCTCTAATATCTTTAAAGCTCAATAAGGTTCGATTTGCCTTAGGAGCGTAGAGAGCTTCAGTGACTTTAATCAAGGTGCCATTAGGAAAAAGGAATTGGGTCATTCCATGTCCTTGAACTAAACCTGATGGCCCAGCCATCGTAGTCACAGATGAATATGTAGGCAACATCTCCAAGAATAATTGCCTATGTCGTAGAATGGTGTGCGTAGTCGCACTATTCGCAAGACATTGAAGTTCATCCATTCCTAAACGAAAAGCTCGTAATTAAAAAGGAGTCATAAAGAAAAGAACTCAACTTTTATTAATAAGCCAAACGGAATTACATCATCGTTTCTTTAACCAAAGGAAATCTAATCCAATAAACTAGTTAATGCAAAACAATGGTAGTCGTCTAACTCCTTTAGGTAATTCCAATGTAAATGTGACCAGGTGAGTAGAGAGATGTCGGTGGAGCGAGGCTCACTTAAGTACCACTTATCTCAAAACCTTCCTAGACATCACACTCACATTAAGTACGCCTACTTTGAACAAAGACTAATAGCATTGGCATCGACTACAAAAATAATATGGCAATTGCCTACATCTCTTCGAAATAAAAAGACTTAATCAAAATCGCCAGTTTCTGGGTCTTGATCCTTGTAGTCTTCCACCCTTAGATCGAGATCTCCATCTTGATCTTCTTGTTCCATGTAATTTGCCTCCCTTGCTTCACGATACATCTTGTATGCGTTTGCAACGTTCTGGGATGCAGTACACTTCTTTGCCCAATGTCCACTTGATCCACATCTGAAACAAGCATCATTATGGTCAGGTTCCCTTGATCGAGGCGCTCTGAGAGCGTTTTGTGGACGGTTATTGCCTTTGGTGGCGTTACCACCATAACCGGAGGCTTGGCCTCTCTATCTCTTCACACGTTTACCTCCACGGTTCTGTGCACGCCTATCTTGGCGATTTCCTTCCTCTTTAGGTCGAGAATATGGACCAGAACTGTGAGCCCCGGAAAAATCTATCGAGATAAGGTGAGATCGTTTGGAATAAATTTGACGATCTCGGTAATTATTAAGGTCTTCGGGAATAATTATTGGGATTTTTCACAAGGTGAAATCTTAAAATTTTGGATACTACAATAAAGTACGCGACGTTACGAGTCTGTGAGAATTTTCGGGGAATTTATCCGACACCGGAACTATTTATTTTGAATTTCCGAAGTTTAGGAATTATGGAAATTCATTTTAAATAAAAAGAAATGCTCTGGCGTGATCTGGACCGTTAAAAGACCACCGCTTGATCAGCACCGTTCGTCTGAAATGAAACTCAGGCTATAAATAGCCCTTAGATCGAGTCAGCGTCCCAGATCGTTCTAGAATCGATCAGAAATTTCGACCCGTTTCTCCAGCCCTTGACCTGCGATGATAACCCGATCGGAACTTCCCTCGTCCGGCGACTTCACAGCGGTGCACCGGTCATGCCCGATGCGTCTTCTCATCGTGGTTCCTCCTGTGGTTACGGATCATCCATGCATGGAGCGAGGAGAGAGAATCGAAGCCCAAAAGCTTCGGGTTTTCCGGCGAAGTTTCCTGAAATTTCCGGCGATCTTCGGAGCTGCATGTGGTATGGAAATCGATCCTCTCGGTGAGCTCTACGTACTGGTATACTTAGTTTTCAGTTTTGGATGGCTTTTGATGAATTGATGTTTTGGTTGTTTCCGGGTACCGACGAGCTCACTGTACACGGTGATGGTGGGAAACTGAAACTTAACTGGGTTGAGAAGCAATATAAGGATTTTCCATTAAGTCAGAATTGAGAAGGATGGAGAGCGTTGGACCACTACTAGAAATCTGTTCATAGACATCGCATGTTTTAAATCGGTTGTACTTGCACACGATGTAAAAAAGTAATCTAACATCGTTTTACGAAAATACCGATTTAAATGTATGTCATTAACATCAGTTTTTAAAATGACCGGTGTTAAAAGTTTTGTTCGAAAATTTGCGGGAACCTATTTTTGCAAAAAACGCTAAGTCTTTTAAGTGAAATGAAGAAGCGGGGACTAAAACTCAAAACTTTCACACTTAGAAAAAAAAATTGCGCCCAACCCCAAAACTAAAACTTGAAAAAGTGAACAATTTCTCTGAAACTTTCGAACCCTAATGACTCTCACTCCTTCCAAACCCTATCTCTCTCCCTTCCCCCCGACTCTCACTTTCTCTCTCTATAAACTATGGAGAATATGATGAACAAGCTACGGACCAAGCCCCAAATTCAACGAAGATTTCTACAGCGGTACCCTCCCCGGCGGCGTCATCAATCTCGCCTCCTCCATCGTTATGCTTCTGCTCTTCTCCGAGGTCGTACCACAGCATCCCTTATTCCTCTTTTCCCTCTCTCTCTCTCTCTCTCTCTCTCTCTCTCTCTCTCTCTCTCTCTGTGTCTAATCAAAAAGGGGTTCTGAAACGCGCTGAGCCTTCCTCACCGCCTCCGACTCTCCGATCCCTCTTCGACTTGGTTTATGAGGTACCCTTTCTTTCTCTGCATCTGCTTTGCGATCTCTTTGCCTTTGCTTCCTTTTCTCTTCTGTAAAGTTTGCTGCTTTTGATTACATGTTATTGGGTCACAGATCTGGTCCTTTATCTAATTGGATTCTTTCAACTATTTCGAGGGAAATTTTGATTCTTTCTCTTGATGGGTTTTGCCTGTATCAGATTATTAGTTCAATTTATTGATCTTATCTTGCTGTATCCTATCTAATTAATTTAGCTCTTTGAAGTCGTATTATTTGGTCATCACACAAGTTTTTGTTTGAAGTCATATTGGTTACTAATTAAGTGATTCTTTGCAGATGACAACAGCAATAGCTATTGAAGATGTCCGTAGAGAGGTAAAAATACTGAAAGCATTATCTGGACATGAGAATCTGGTCAGATTTTATGATGCATTTGAGGATGCCAATAATGTCTACATAGTCATGGAGTACGTGTAATTTTTCTTTTAGTCTTATTTCTTCACATCAATTTATAGGAGTCAGCCTTGTTGGGACATCATTTGTATTGTTGTTGATGGTTTAGTTTTATGAACACACACACATATATTAAGCCTAGTCTTAGAACTGAGAAGAATGAGAAGTCTTACAGATTGATATGCAGGAAGAGCACACAGCATTGTTGTAGCTGAGAGGGTCGTACTGACTTTTATGCAGAGGATGAGTGGAGTAGCAACTATAACTATGGTACCCATGTCTGTGTTGCAACTAGCTCTTTCTGGGGATTTTTTTTCTGCATGTCTGTGTATTAGAGCACTTATATAAAACTAGCCCTCTCATTTTTTCATTTTCCCCGAAGACCTGATGCATATCCAAGTACTCCAAGTAATGATTTTCTGTATCTTTAAAGATTGCACAGTTGTGTCTTGTTTCTAATTCCTCTGCCCTTTATTTACAGGCTAAATCAGCAGTTCCACTGTCAAAGACAAAGATTCAGGTGTAGGCCGCTGGGAGTTCTAGAAAAGGTCAGAACGGGGAGCCAGGGTCCGGCCGCATTAACTACTCTCATGATATTGCAGATCCTACTCTGCCACATAACTCACAGATAGCTGTCTTATATCGTCCTTCTGTTACACATTTGCTGGCAGTAAGTCTGATAGGAATTAATGGTTGCCTGTTTCCCTTATAATTACTATGTTTTATTTGGCATGTCAGGTTGTGAATAGTAAAAATCTTCCTTTCGTAGTTCCTTAAGGAATTAATGGTTCTGTTACATCTCTACCCTGACCCCCTTTATGGATAGTGTTTGATTTGGTGTCCCTTTTTGTAGTAATTATGTTTGAAACTAAAGTTTCATGCTCCTACCGAACCTAAAGTTTGTTGCTTTGCAAATGATATCAATTCTTGAATGCTCTTAAAAGGCACATTTTCAAGTATGAATTATTGGTATATGGACCATGACTTTGTATAGCACCCAGATGAGTTTGGGCTTTAAACACAGTGCTCTAAAACCTAAACCACCAGATACCAAATGCCTAATACCATTGCTGACTTTTATTTATTGTGCCGTTGAGTAAGCATGTTATAATAAGTTTCAGTAAACACATTGATGAGTTTGGATGAAGATGGATTCTTACAGCATTTTTCCCCTTTTGGAATAGTTAATGCTCCTCATATATCAAGAATGTTATCCTTTATCTGCATCAAACAATCTAGTGTTTTCTTTTTTTGTTGAGAACTAACAAAAAATAAGAATCAATGTATTTACTTGACTGGCAGGTTCTGGCTACAGTTTGTGAGGAGCTTTCATCTGATGGAGTTGTCTTGATATATCTATCCGCTTCAGGTTTGAATAATTTTGTTATCTTGATATATCTATCCGCTTCCATCATTTCTTTTGTTCATTATATTGTCTCCATTAAAGGACATGACATTTAATTGCAAGCAGGTTCTGGAATGTACTCTGATGCGACATCTGATAGACTAAATCCTTCTTGCGGACAAAGTAAAGGAGATGACTCAAGCTTACATGCTAGTGGTTTAAACTTTGGGAGCCATGGAAATGGAGGTACTCTTCGAAACAAATTAGAAACAGTTAATGACGTAGACCTACTCAAATACATTTATATATATATATATATATATATATATATATATATATATATATATATATATATATATATATATATATATATATTCCATGCAAATTGAGACGATTAAATTAATTTTCATGCGTAAGAGGTTTAGCTTGCTGGTTTATGCCCCAATTGTCTAATTTGCCTGGGTTCATATTTGGATGATGTGCCTCAAAGGTTGACCTAACAAAAGAAAGAAAATTCAAACTTCTAAAGTGTGCCTTTGTTAGAATCTGTACTTTTTGGTTTTAGGAAGGGATATATTTCATACCATTTAATTATTCACATGTGGTTAAAAAAATACATAATTCATTAATGGAGTTCATGATTGATAGTTTATGATACTGCAATCAACAGGAAGAGGACATGAAACGCGCTGAGCCTTCCTCACTGCCTCCGACTCTCCGATCCCTCTTCGACTTGGTTTATGAGGTACCCTTTCTTTCTCTGCATCTGCTTTGCGATCTCTTTGCCTTTGCTTCCTTTTCTCTTCTGTAAAGTTTGCTGCTTTTGATTACATGTTATTGGGTCACAGATCTGGTCCTTTTGATTACTGTAGCATCTTCCATATAACAGGAAAGTGACTAACTCACTGATTGATCTGGGAGTCACTAAGACTCACACCAAACCACATGTTCAAGATATAAAGTCACTAAACTACATCAATTTAGGTCATAGGGAAGCGAGAGATTGCTCTTTTTTGAGCTCTCTGTTTGATTACTCATAAAGTTGGTGCTTCTGCAGTTGTAGCATCTTTGGTTCTTCAAGGAGTTCTCCGTGGTTTTAAGGATACAAAAACTCATCTTATCCAAGTTTTGTGTCCCTTTGTGCATGAACAGTCATTTTCAAAAGATAACCAGTTGTTTAAGTGTTAAGTTGTCTGCTGCCTGTTATTGACTGATAAGCTGTAGGAAGTTATAACTTATAATATACCTTCATTTCATGGTCAATCCTTTGAGGAGTTGTATTATTGGCATGCAAGTGCCATTAGCTCAGTTACAGCCATTCAATTTTTCAGATTATACAAGTTCTCATTGAAATCTTATTGTAAGTCTAAGAGTTTAGAGTATTCCAGGTTGCAGATGAACTTGTAGGAGAGTTTTCTGACCCTATCAATGGTGTCACATCCCCTGATCAAATTGACGAGGTGCGCATTGAAGTGGCTGATTATATACAGAGTTTGATGTAGGAATGTGACTGCCAAGATGTTTTTTGAGTAAGGCTAGCTAGTTTTGGCTTTGAAGCAAAGCTTGGTGTGGAACTTTTGTACATTGTTGCTCATATTTTTCCAAGCTAGCTTTTGTAAGTTTAGGGGTTTATTTTGGCTCATTATGTTGAATCATGAATTTGGAAAGAACATTAATGGAAAGCCCCTAATTTTGGATGATGAGAAATGCAATTTTTTTCCCAGCAATAGCTAAATGCAAACTTTTCACATCATGCTTGTCAAAATGAAGTGAAGTGTATTAAAGCATAATAAAACAGTAATGCCAAGGAAAACGAAGTCTGTTGAGAGATTAGAAATCAGTATCAAAAATGAAATCGATGTCCTATGATTATCAATATATCGAATTGTAACTCAAAATCGATGTAATCAAAACTACTGCACATCGATTTCTAATCACCAAACTGTAATCTTCAATGAACTAACACATCAGTTTGAATAAACATAGTCGACGTACATAATACCGTTGAACATCGGTTTACTTAATTGAAAACGATGTTCAGTCTCAAAACAAACATCATTTCTGAATAAAAACACGATGTATAATAAAGATACAGACATCGTTCCTAGGAAAATAATGTAGCAACCTACATGTAAAAATGGCCACGAACAAACAATACTCATGGGAACTGATGTCTACAAGTGTACTGGACATCGCTTCTGGAATAGAAATCGATGCAAATGTTCAAGTAGGTATTGTTCGACATATACTTTTTAAAGCATAAAATCTGAAAATATGAAGAATTAGACATACCTAACATACAAAAATATGATGATTATAACGATTATACATCGATTTGTTTTTTAGAATCGATGTTGGTTGTTATCTGGGACATCGGTTCAAAACGCGCTTATACTGATGTCTATACTTTTCTCTACACCCACTAAGACATCGGTCGAAAATTAGTTTAACATCGGTCCAGAACCGATGTCTATGAACAAAATTCTAGTAGTGGACGATGAAGGTAAACAAAGAAGGAAACAGAAAGAGGTAAGATCCTTTTACGAAAGTGAATGAGTTCAGTACTTTAAAGTTTGGTGATGATGATTGGTGTTTCTATTCCATGGAAACAGAGTAGAGAATGTTCAGTTGCTTGGTCCAACAACGCAGCAGGAAGAAGGAGTTTAAAATAAAGAATTTATAAGGTAAGTGGGAGATCACTTTGGACAATTATTGTTGGGCTTGATTATGTGTGGCGTGGGAATATTTTGGTGGAAGTATTATTAGGCTACTGTAAGTATGTAATGATCAATTGATATGGTTTTGATCAATTGGTAATACGCTGCATCATATTTACAAGAATGACAAAAGTTGCAAACCAGTTCTATTTGTAAGGTGGAATTGATATCCTAATTATGCAAGTAGTGACAAAAATGTTATAAAGGTCACGTTGCCTTTAAAGGAGTTAAGTACCACATTGTTCAATCCTTGGGATTAAGTGGTTTAAATGTAGAGATTGGTTCTATTTAATATATGTGCAGTGAGCAGCACGATTAAATACAAATACAAGGTTAAGCTTAATTTATAAGCTTGGACAGAGACTCCATATATTTATTGGAAATTAGAAGCTCATCAGTAATTATTGGTAAATATTGGTCAAACTGGGAAAATTGGTCGGACGATATATCGACGAAATTGAGCCTTTATTTCCTTAAGGGAAAGTTATTAATATTATTTATGTCGGAATCTAGGACTCCAGTTACCCGAAGAACGGAATGTTCGTGACTCTCGGAGTACGTGAAGAAAAGCATCGGAATCCAGGTAGGGGATTCGGGACTCTCCTCGATTAGTGGGTTTATTATATTACGATTTTTATTAAATGATGCATGTTAAGTCTATGTGGTTTGGTTATGTTAAAATGCAATGCATACTAACCAAATCGTGAGAGATGTGATGGCTTGAGAGCGAAGGGTGGCTCTGACTTCCTTGGGTTCGATCCCCAAAACCTCCGGAGGGTTAGTTACACCGGTCGGACGGTGCGCGATCGCAATGACGACCCGATCCGTGTGTGTAGCTAGGTAGCGGACGCTCTCGCTACGCTTACCCGGTTATAAATTGATTTGAGGTAAGGTCGTGTAGTGGGTCTATGGGACCGGCCATCAGGTAATACTTGGATTTGGCGCCGTATTTATTTAAGTATCATGCATCGGTTTTCGAGTTGAAAAATATTTTAAAGTTTGTAATTCTTTAAATGACATGGTTTTGAGTATGTTTTTATACTGTGGCCACAAAGCAATATTACATTGTTTTCAAACCTAGTCGAGATGATTTCCCAATGAGCAGCGAGGACGAAAGCTCACCCCTACAACAGTGTGGATGCAGGTACTGTGCACTGGTGACGGGATTGACGGACGGAGCAGGGTGCGCGGAGATAGTTTCGGTGAATAGTAGTAACTGAATTCAGGTTCCGTGTCTAGTCTTGAACTCTATCACTTGAGAGTCGTTAATTTGGAACTTGTTATTCCTTATTTCGTCTTGTATCGGAGTGTACCAACTCTTATTTACCCTAGTGGAGATCTAGAAGCGCTTTAGATGAATAAGTTCGATAAATGATTCTAAAAAGTTTTCACCTCGAAAAGTATTTCAACGTTTCCGCTACGCGATTTATGAAAAGCGATTTAACTAAAATGCCTTGCGGGTTTTTAGGATGTAAACTGAACATTCAGTTTATGTCTTAGAGACACGCGGCACTGTGACGTGCTCAAGCTGATGAGGTGCAGTTTGGGGCGTTACAGAAAGTGGTATCAGAGCAATGTTTCCAAAGTTTCGATTTCTGTCGATTTACAATTTCTGGTACCACAAATGTTTTTGTCGGCTAGAAAAAAATTCAAATTTTGGTTCAAGTTGTTTGTTTTTAAATGTGGTTGTGTTCAAGGAATTTCAACCAATTTTCGAAAATAAAGGGTTGCAAGTATTACCAACGAAACCCCGTTGTTTGAAACTTTTGCTTTGGAAACTGTGTTTTAGAAAAATGTTTCGAAAAGGTATTTCTAGAAGGTGGTTTAAGCTTGTTTCAAAAAGTGTTTTGAAAAATGATTTGGCAAAGAAACTATTTTGCGTTGTGACTTGAAAGTTTAGTTGCGATTTAAAATCATAGGCGTGATTTTGGTTGAGCCGACACTCAAATGCATTTTGTCGGAAAAAGACAGGTTTTAAGCAGAAACTACTGTTTTGTAGCAATTATTTCAGCTTGGTTTTGAGCATTTGAATTGCTCGGTAAAGAAAATCTCGTGGTGTTTAAAAAGGTTTTTCGAAGTTCGTCTAAAGTCTTGGTTCTCAAGTTTTTCCTGTGATATAGAATCTGTTCAGTAATCGAAGTCTTATTCAATTGGTTCTGAAATTTCAACTGCTTCATCACTTCGAACTTCGAATCCAATCCTTGTGACAAATGTTCGTCCTTTGGTGGATTTCCAACTTTAGATTCATTCTTGGAAATCATAATTCTTTCTTTGGAAGTTCAGTCGTTTTCCGGATTAACTTGTTATGGGCTTGTGCTCATAACGTATTATTTATTCGAATCTTGAATGGGTTGTTGGATTCACTTCTGAATTATGCATATCCTTTGTCGAGTATCAAGTGAATCCCTTTTGTTTGAATATTGTTGGTTGGACTCGATGCTTGTACTCTGTCTTGTAATTTTTATCGAGTCTGATTTATTCGATTGTTAGTTATGGACTCGGTTGTTGTGATTCATTTTGTAACCGTTATCGAGTCCAGTTTGTTTGGTTGTTTGGGCTGGGACTCGGTTATTATTTTCTTGTTTCGTATATTTTATCGAGTCCAGTTGTTGATTGTTAGTGTATCAATTCCTTAAGAATAAGTGAACTCTATGCCACCCAAATGCTCCTCCACAGTGCACAGACCACGGCAAAGGTGTGGCCCAGTATAAAGAAGAGTAAAGGAAAAAGGTATGTGGACGACAGACTTAGTCCCTGGAAGCTAAATATCTGTCTGTGATGTTGTTGGAAGTTATATTGTGAAGTCTTTTTGGTTGTCTGAGTAGTGAAAAATTGATTCCTTCGTGGTGGTGATGATTTTGGTAATGAAATCGTTATAGTATGAGCCATAACCCACAGGTCCCCGTATTGTATTATTTAAAAAGCAGTGTTGGACGGATGTTCTTCGTGTTAGACTAGAAATGTTGTTCAAGGAAGAAGACCCCGCGAAATGCGAATCTCTTCTCGGAAAGATCTTGTCGAGCTTAACTCGTCGACATTTTCTATTCCTTAACGTTCGAATTGTGGAAAAGTGGATCTTCATCTCTCTCCATCCACTGAGCAGCAAAAGGCAATCTTCGCTTGAACGTGTTGATTCTGAGTTAAAGCGAAAGGAGTTCTGTTGGTGTTCTTACTAGTTCGACGTTGCTTGTTGAAACTTTAGGATTGTAAAATCCGAATTCACGGCGAAAGCTACGCGCATCGGAACTTATAGGTTTGACTAAGGTCCTACGATACATTTGACAGCGTTTGGGCATTCTCGTGACGATTGAATGTGCTGAGGCGTTTTGATCATGAGCAGGAAACGTATCATAATGGGTGTAGGAGACAAGGGTGTATCTGCACTGAGCGATCAATTGCCGCTTCTGAAGTTGTGCTCTTTCGATTCGCTCGAATGTGTGGTAGAGGCTTCGCGTCTCCTGTACAAGTAGCTGGCTCGCGTTTCTTGACGCCAAATGCGTGCACGTACGTTAAACAAGGTTACATTGTTGCGCAAATCGAAATAATTTGACACTAGGTGTTCACGTGTGCAATTCTTGCGGAATTGAGTTTGTTTGAAACTCCATTAGTTGCTAAAGTCGATAACGGGGAATCGTGAGATAGGACGTCTTTCTAGGAAGGATCGACAATCTTCGGGATTCTGGCATTATCGATTAAGGTACATCTTCGATAGGAATCTACTGGACTACGAAAACATTCCTTCCTTGCCTAAAGTTTACATATGTTGTTCTACTATCTTGTTCCCCTATTGTGAAAGTCTGATTTTCATCTTCCGCATTTTACAAATGCTATTTAGCTAAGAAAAGTGACATCGGTTTAAGCACTGAGTTTTTCCTACCAAGAAAATTGTTTCATTTCTCGATTTGTGAAAATTTCAGATTTCTTGAAAATTTGTAGCTTGTGCTTTTACGACAAACTTTAAACCATTTTCAAAAGCTATTTCGTATAAAGGTTTACTAAATTCTCCTCCCGTTGTCAAAGAATTTTGCATTTTTAGTTTCGTTTAAAATGAGAAACTCGATGTCTCAAAACAGTTTCCGAGTCGAAACTAAATATCTGGAACTTTTTCTGGTTTTACGATGTAGCCACTTGGAATGTATTTTTACCCGGCTTCGACAATTTGAAAGACTGATAGTTTAAAAGGGATTTTGCTTTCCCACTCCGGGTTAGATTTGGAAACGTCTGATTTTGCTCCTGTCTGAATTGAAGTCGGGGTGATTTTCACAATTCAAGTGTGCAGTTGACAAAGAAAAGTTCTAATTTTGGGTGTGAACTTGTTTCCTAACTTGGTTATACTTTCAAAATCTTTCTCTGTCTTGGTCTTTGTCTAGTTAATAGTATACACCCAAAATTTTATCCTTTGAAATTATTCGAGTACTTCCGCTTTTCCTACAAATTTTGGAAGTTGTTCAGTAGTGTGGTTTCCTTGTACAAACGCAACTGTTTCAGCTTAAACTGAGGGTGGAAAGCATGTTTTCTATACCCTTGTAGTTGCTAAAAACATCACACTGGAGAAACAAGAGGGTTGTAAAAGGAATAAGGGTGGTCTTCCTACTCGACTATGAAAATGGGCGTGGTTACGACCAGTTGGTCACGAACCTATAGTTACAAGACTCGACGCTCGACGTGTTACAGAAGTTGTTCAAGGCTACTTCGATCTTGACTTCGTGGAATAGTTACATTAGCGAAAATTAGTAAATGTGAACTAACGTGTAGCGAACAGAAGTCGTCCTACGGGCCAATGCGTATTTTTCGTTCCGGGTAAATTCGTTAAGTAGGGACGAAGCTTCGGAAACGCTACTACGACAACTAGCATGCGGACCTCGAATCTCTAAGAGATGAACTCCATGTGGTGATCTTTGAATTTCGTCGGATCGTGACGGAAGCGCTTATCGAAGCATTCTATCAAGACCATTCGTTGGTTTGACGAAATAGTGTCTAACGACGCGTTGATGTGGATTGCGGACACAAATCTGTTGCGATAGTAGCAACATGATTCAAGATTTTCATTTTTGGCATATCGTCAACGTGGTCGGAATTAGTATTTCGCCTATGAGTTCGTGGAGTAGATACGCTAGCAAAAGTGGCAGTCACGAACAGATACGTAACGAACTAAAATGGACGGCGAGATAACTCGTAAATTGTCGTCACATGACAAGTCGTGGAGTAAATCCTGGAAACCGGTTGTTAGGTTCCATGGTGTTTTCCTCGAAAGTTTGGTTAGGAAAAATTAGATATTCAACCAGTTTCAGTGTGTGTTTGTCCTTTTGGAGGACAAGGAACCCTTCCACGATGACTGCGAGTCATATGTTGGTGACAACCGATGAACTCTTAAGTGAGAGTGTATTTTATTAGTAGCTAAAGGTCGTTAAAAGCTAAGAATTACGTTGGCATCCACTTGTTTTTCATAGTTGGCGTGGATTCCACGAGATGATATGATTTTTACCTACGGGTAGCTGTGTATGTCTTTATTAAAGCTCAAATTCCTGAAGAGCTCTGTACTTATGATGAGCAGGAATTTGGTATGGACGCTAGTCGTCCACGAATATGCCAAGTGAGGCAGTATTGCGAGGAAAGTAATGAGATTGTTAATTACTCAGTCTAGTTATTACAAGAGAAGTCTTGTGGGTACATTGTGATGTAATTGATCGGAGCGAAGTGTTTCCTGTGAAGGATAGATGGGGAACACTTGGTAAAGAAAAAGGTTTAGCTCCGATAGTGATATATATATGACTAGTAATGGTCGGGTTGTACCACAAGAAATCAGAAATCGGAAAGTATTATGGGAACTGGAGTCTGACATAAGGGAATAAGTTATTGACCAGTTGACCAATCATGAAATTTCGAGGACGAAATTTATTTAAGGGGGGTGGAACTGTGAGCCCCGGAAAAATCTATCGAGATAAGGTGAGATCGTTTGGAATAAATTTGACGATCTCGGTAATTATTAAGGTCTTCGGGAATAATTATTGGGATTTTTCACAAGGTGAAATCTTAAAATTTTGGATACTACAATAAAGTACGCGACGTTACGAGTCTGTGAGAATTTTCGGGGAATTTATCCGACACCGGAACTATTTATTTTGAATTTCCGAAGTTTAGGAATTATGGAAATTCATTTTAAATAAAAAGAAATGCTCTGGCGTGATCTGGACCGTTAAAAGACCACCGCTTGATCAGCACCGTTCGTCTGAAATGAAACTCAGGCTATAAATAGCCCTTAGATCGAGTCAGCGTCCCAGATCGTTCTAGAATCGATCAGAAATTTCGACCCGTTTCTCCAGCCCTTGACCTGCGATGATAACCCGATCGGAACTTCCCTCGTCCGGCGACTTCACAGCGGTGCACCGGTCATGCCCGATGCGTCTTCTCATCGTGGTTCCTCCTGTGGTTACGGATCATCCATGCATGGAGCGAGGAGAGAGAATCGAAGCCCAAAAGCTTCGGGTTTTCCGGCGAAGTTTCCTGAAATTTCCGGCGATCTTCGGAGCTGCATGTGGTATGGAAATCGATCCTCTCGGTGAGCTCTACGTACTGGTATACTTAGTTTTCAGTTTTGGATGGCTTTTGATGAATTGATGTTTTGGTTGTTTCCGGGTACCGACGAGCTCACTGTACACGGTGATGGTGGGAAACTGAAACTTAACTGGGTTGAGAAGCAATATAAGGATTTTCCATTAAGTCAGAATTGAGAAGGATGGAGAGCGTTGGACGATGAAGGTAAACAAAGAAGGAAACAGAAAGAGGTAAGATCCTTTTACGAAAGTGAATGAGTTCAGTACTTTAAAGTTTGGTGATGATGATTGGTGTTTCTATTCCATGGAAACAGAGTAGAGAATGTTCAGTTGCTTGGTCCAACAACGCAGCAGGAAGAAGGAGTTTAAAATAAAGAATTTATAAGGTAAGTGGGAGATCACTTTGGACAATTATTGTTGGGCTTGATTATGTGTGGCGTGGGAATATTTTGGTGGAAGTATTATTAGGCTACTGTAAGTATGTAATGATCAATTGATATGGTTTTGATCAATTGGTAATACGCTGCATCATATTTACAAGAATGACAAAAGTTGCAAACCAGTTCTATTTGTAAGGTGGAATTGATATCCTAATTATGCAAGTAGTGACAAAAATGTTATAAAGGTCACGTTGCCTTTAAAGGAGTTAAGTACCACATTGTTCAATCCTTGGGATTAAGTGGTTTAAATGTAGAGATTGGTTCTATTTAATATATGTGCAGTGAGCAGCACGATTAAATACAAATACAAGGTTAAGCTTAATTTATAAGCTTGGACAGAGACTCCATATATTTATTGGAAATTAGAAGCTCATCAGTAATTATTGGTAAATATTGGTCAAACTGGGAAAATTGGTCGGACGATATATCGACGAAATTGAGCCTTTATTTCCTTAAGGGAAAGTTATTAATATTATTTATGTCGGAATCTAGGACTCCAGTTACCCGAAGAACGGAATGTTCGTGACTCTCGGAGTACGTGAAGAAAAGCATCGGAATCCAGGTAGGGGATTCGGGACTCTCCTCGATTAGTGGGTTTATTATATTACGATTTTTATTAAATGATGCATGTTAAGTCTATGTGGTTTGGTTATGTTAAAATGCAATGCATACTAACCAAATCGTGAGAGATGTGATGGCTTGAGAGCGAAGGGTGGCTCTGACTTCCTTGGGTTCGATCCCCAAAACCTCCGGAGGGTTAGTTACACCGGTCGGACGGTGCGCGATCGCAATGACGACCCGATCCGTGTGTGTAGCTAGGTAGCGGACGCTCTCGCTACGCTTACCCGGTTATAATAAATTGATTTGAGGTAAGGTCGTGTAGTGGGTCTATGGGACCGGCCATCAGGTAATACTTGGATTTGGCGCCGTATTTATTTAAGTATCATGCATCGGTTTTCGAGTTGAAAAATATTTTAAAGTTTGTAATTCTTTAAATGACATGGTTTTGAGTATGTTTTTATACTGTGGCCACAAAGCAATATTACATTGTTTTCAAACCTAGTCGAGATGATTTCCCAATGAGCAGCGAGGACGAAAGCTCACCCCTACAACAGTGTGGATGCAGGTACTGTGCACTGGTGACGGGATTGACGGACGGAGCAGGGTGCGCGGAGATAGTTTCGGTGAATAGTAGTAACTGAATTCAGGTTCCGTGTCTAGTCTTGAACTCTATCACTTGAGAGTCGTTAATTTGGAACTTGTTATTCCTTATTTCGTCTTGTATCGGAGTGTACCAACTCTTATTTACCCTAGTGGAGATCTAGAAGCGCTTTAGATGAATAAGTTCGATAAATGATTCTAAAAAGTTTTCACCTCGAAAAGTATTTCAACGTTTCCGCTACGCGATTTATGAAAAGCGATTTAACTAAAATGCCTTGCGGGTTTTTAGGATGTAAACTGAACATTCAGTTTATGTCTTAGAGACACGCGGCACTGTGACGTGCTCAAGCTGATGAGGTGCAGTTTGGGGCGTTACAAGAACGTCCAGAATTATCCCTACTCTTAGGGTTTCGCTCCTTGCGTCCTCCCTTAGAGGCGCGACTATAATTAGACTCCGGATTTGACTTGGTTCCCACGGGTCTGGAGTTATAGTTCTTCACAAGTATGTTGTCGTGCTTTTCAGCTACGTTCAAGGCACCAATGAGCTCATGAAATCTTGTGATACGTCTAGCATTGACATCAATCCGATAGTTTTTGGCTATCATCAATGCAGAGACGGGGAAGGTGGAGAGAGTCTTCTCGATCAACATCGTATCAGTGATGTTCTATCCACAGAATTCCATCATAGACTTGATACGAAGTGCTTCCGAATTGTAGTCAAGTACAGACTTGAAATCACAGAAGCGGAGGCTATGCCATCTCACTTCTAAGTCTGGAAGCAGGGAATCACGGACGTTGCCAAAACGTTGCTCGAGTTCTACCCATAGTTTTCTTGGGTCTTCCTCATTGAGGTACTCATTTTGGAGCGCGTCGTTCATGTGCCTTGTCATGAGAATGATGGCTTTAGCTTCATTCGCCTCTCTCGTAGCTCTATTTACTTCAAAAGCAGCAGCTTGTTGAGGAGTACGCATGTCCTGACTTGGCTCTTGGATCGTACTCAGGATCCCATCAACCTTAAGATGCTGGCGCACATCACGGACCCACTTGTGGTATCCTGCGCCTGTTGTCTCTAGTGGAGCGAAGCTCAACTTGTTCAGGTTACTCATCCTGAAAAACAACAAGAAAATAGGGTTAGTTTCGGAGCGAAGAAGGCTACCACGAAAAACTATAAAATTTCTGAGCGTAGTTGACAGGACCCGCCCCGGATTTCACCATGAAATCTGAAGTGACCCTGCGGGGCCCACCTTAGAAGAAATTCTACCAAAAATTTGGCGGAACTTCCCCTAAAATGGGCTACCCAAACCTGTAGAAAACATTTACACTTCTCAATCAATTCATCCTTATACTCCTGGAGCCACCCTGCTCCCCAAATCAACATCAGCCTCCAATTCAAAAAACACACATCTCAACTCGAATAGCATAAATCCCATAGGTAATCAGAGCAATTCTAACAGAAAGGTATAAGAGGAAAACCTAATTCAAAGGCAGATGCGGAAGCCATGCTGTTGACTATGCCTCAACTCCGTGTACGCCCGACCTCAACCAATTCGCCTGCAAACTGGGCATTTGAAACCGAAGGGCCCAGGGGAAAGTACATAAAATACGTTAGCGTGAGTGGACAAAAATAAACAATTTTTAAACCAAATGGATTTTATACTTTCCCACATTTATTTCCTTAAAAACTCTCGATGCATGCAACGATTTAGAAAACAAATCACGAGAAGCTCCGCTCAAGAAAAAAAACCGACTAGCCCCGCTAGTCACAAACAACTGAGAGGAAAGATCGAAACTCCGATACTCAATAGGATAAGACCAACTCCGCTGGTTACATGGAAATCAGACTAGGCCCCGCTAGTCGAGAAATGATAGGATATGGGAAAGAGATATCACCATACGGGAAATGGAGCCTCCCAGGCTCTACCTACCCTCAACTGCCACTCACACATAAATTGTGCGAGGAGGAGAACTAATAACCTCAACTGCCACCCACGTGAAGAGGAGAATAAATCACCTCTACTGCCACTCACCAACACAAAGTAGGTGAGGAGGAGAACAAGCTACCTCAACTGCCACTCACCAACACAAAGTCAGTGAGGAGGAGACCTAATCACATAACCCGCGTATGGTGAGGAAAAATCATTGAAAACCAGTAAATCCATGTAGCTTCCCCACATTTCTCATGAGATAGAAACCATGTATTCAACGACGTGACCCCGCACGCCAAGATTACTCTCAATCTCAAAATGGATAAGTGAGAAATAGGAATAAATCGACGGCGTGTCCCACACGCCCAAATATTCTCAAATCCATAACCAAACCGGAAATTAGTATAAGCAAATCTCAATTCCAAAAAAAATCTCTCAAAAACTCCAAGAAACAAACCAAATCCAAAAAGAATCATTAATTAGGCATTCCCAATGCCAAAACCGAAAGTCAATAAATAAATGAGAAATCCAACTCCATCGAAAACTCATCTCGAAAATCTTCCAGGAGCTTAACTCGGTGATTAGGGATATACTTAATTCCGGAAATTTACCTCGGAAATAAGGAATTCATCAAATAATATTATAAATCAAAACCATGATATAATTCGAAATCGATTTCCGAAAATTAATTCATTTCCTCAAAAAGTAATATGAACAATCACTAGAGAATTATTTTAAGAAAATAAATGCATGCATCGATATTTAAAACAAAAGTCCACTCACAGTACTATTCCGACGATCATGCATTCGTGTTCCGTCATCGAGCAATAGCTCGGTACGTCGTCCTGTACACAATTATATTCCGTGAATAATTCTTCAATAATATTCATTCATCGATAAATAAATTCTAAAGTGAATTCGAAAGAAATTCGGCGATCGAATTCACGTAAATCACCAACCGATAATTTATATTCAATTCATAACTCCTCAAATTTTCAATCAAACTTCATGTATAAACATTCTACAACCAATGTACGATTTATTGGGCCAAAGCATTAATTAAAACTCATCCCTACGCGCTAGCACGCGCCACCCACAGTGGCGGCGCGTGGGGCCCACGCGCCGGTGATCACCACCTCCGATGGCCACCAAATTTTGACAACAGCAACTTCAAAACAGGCCCAACCATTTCTTCAACTACAACACATTCCAATTTTACCTTGAAACAGTCGAAACCGGCTGGAGAAGTTTTTCCAGAATTTGAAGTCGTCGATTCGACCTCCACACTGCAAATCGTGACTCAAGGCTAGGGGCAAAACAATCCTGGGCAAAAACCGAACCTTCGATGGTGATTTGGTGGTCGGGGACGGCCGGAAACGGTGGAATCGCCGGAAAGCTCAAACTGCCCCCGTGGACTTCCTTGCTTCGATTCGAGGTTTCTCAGCCAAATCGCCACAACCTAAGGCTACTAGGGTGCAGAGGGGAGGGAGGAGCTCTTGTGGTGGCCGGCTGCACGCCGGTTGGTGGCCGGAATGCGCGGAATCGAAGGGAGGAAGAAGGACCTGAAAGGGAAAGAAGAGAGTTCGGGGGAGAGGAGAGAGAAGGTAGATTTCCGGAAATGGAAATCTACCACAGTAACTTTCTATATATATAGAAAGTTACCATGAACAGTAACGTTCACATTTTCGCTTATAACTTTCGTATGCGAACTCCGATTTTTACGAATCACATATGCACGCGCTCGGTTTAACATCCTCTACAACTTTCGTGAAGAAAATTTTCTCAGATTTTGACCCGAACAAAAAGTCATATTCTAACCCCCCCTAAATTGTAAAATGATAACTGCGAACGGTAAAACGTACCGTAATTCACATACACATAGTAAAAGAGGTTAAATCGGATATGGGGTGTAACAGTAGTCGCTTCCAAGAAATTAGGGATTTTCTGAGCGTAGTCGCTTCCAAGAAAATCCGATTCCAAGAGGGGTTTTGGATTAGATCGAAACGACGATGTATGTGGTCGATCGTTTTCTTCTCAACAAACTCTAAGTTTGGAGGACTCTACAAGCTCCAAGCTTGGAGTGAGCACGAACCCCCACAGTTCGGCTATTGGTCTCCCCTATGAAGAAGAAAGGGGGGTAGAAGAAGGGATGTTGGAAGTCCCTGAGAAAAAGAAGAAGAAATTGAAAAACTTCAAAAACGGGAACTTTTAGAAAAGTTTACCTTGAAAAGATGCCGGAATTCTTGACCGGAAAAGATGTTGGTTGGGTTGTGCAGTGATACTGCAGGGTCGCTGCGAGGATGTTGCGAGGACGCTACGGAGATGCCGCGAGGACTGTTGCGGGGCCACTGTGGGGATGCGACTGCTGCGGGGATGTCGCGAGGTCGCGGGGACAGTTACGGGGCCGCTGCGGGGATGCGACTGCTGTGGGGATATCGCGAGGACTATTACGGACAGTTGCTGGGCCGCTGCGGGGATGTCGCGAGGACGGTTACGGGGCCGCTGCGGGGATGCGACTGCTGCGGGGATGTCTCGAGGCCGCGAGGACAGTTGCAGGGATGCTGTGGAGATGCCGCGAGGCCGCTGGTGAGTCGCGGTTTCGAGGGCAGGCAAGCGCGCGCGAAGGTAGAAGGCAAGCAGGGCTTGCGGGCGCTACAGGGGCAGCGAGGCTAACCTGGTAGGGTTAGCGTTGAGTTGCGACGCGGGGGCTGCGGGGGCAGTAGTAGCGCAGGCAAGGCAAATCTGATGGAGCTTGATCAATTTCTGGGGTTTTGGTTTCTAAATCTAGGGTTAGGGCTCGAGCTGATAACGTATTGTAGAGAAACTGAAATTGAGAGAAATTTGCTGTCTATTCTTATTGATAATAGGGGCCTCTTTATATAGAGGATTACAATGCATAGAATCTTAATCATACAAGGAAAGCAATCGTACATTGAATAGGAATCTAGATCATTCTAATTTAACCCTATTACCACTAGGTCAAGTAACCTAGGGTTTGGGCCAAACACAAATTAGGGTTTACTTGAACAATTTTATAATTGTCCTATTTATTCTTGTGATATAATTTATTCTCAAAGTTTTTTAATATTTCAGGCTTAAATCTGTTAAAATTTTCAATTTTAACTATCAAAGCCTCTTCTCTTAATAATAGTATAGATATAGATAATGAATCACCATCAGTTAAAAAAAAAATCATTTAATAACCAATACTTGTTTTAAAAATGTCTTCTCGATGCGCTCATGGCATGTACAATAAAAAAAGTACTACAATTAAATGCTCATGAAAAAAAACGACGATATCAGTATTGAAAACAATGACAACACCGCATCTCCCATTGCTACCATGTGCAACACCAAGCAGGAAGCTGTAAGGCAATGGCCACTCGCGGCAAGTGATTGAGCTTCTTGCAATCAAGGCTGTCTCAGAATTGGTCTTAGAAAAGAGACTTGTGCCAATGATGATGGCATCCGATTGTGAAATGTCGATCAGTATGATTAAGCATGATGTGGTGTGTTATGCAAGAAATTGAATTATCGTGGAGGAAATGAAAAACTTGATGTGGCGTCCAGGCCAATTTTATGTACATTACCATATGAATATACATTAATTTTGGTAGAGTAGGCTAATTTTATGCAGTAGTGAATCATATTTTTTTACCTTTTGCTCACTTATGATGGATAAAAATATATGGTGGCTTAATCGATAACATAAGTTTTAGAAAGACACTTATGAGTAATTTGCTATATATAATAAGAATCCTAGGGTATACATATTATCATTAAACACTAGGTTAAGTTGTTAGAACGCACCCCATGCTCGAGAGAAAAGACAATAGAGTTTGTTCGTGTGATCTCTCCCAGCCGAACGCTGCCGACACTCTCGCCGTTGCGTTCCGGTCCAAGAGAAGATGGTGGTCCGGGATTGTAGCATGGTTCTATGGCAGAAGCGTGGTCTATGGTTGGAGAATGGAGGCTTGATTTTGAAGTGGGTAGATCGATTTCGATTTGTTCTTCCCGGATCGTGGGCAAGAGCATATGAGGTGCAGTGCTGGGGCGCAGCTTGCTGGCAACATCACTGCTGCAATTGGTATCTGTGTAATGGTTAGGATCTCGATCTCATGGTAGTGACGAGCCCTGAGAGGGTCTGGCTCTTTTTGGGATCAGGTTTCGGACATCAACCATCAGCCGGGTTTTGGGCTGTTCTGCGACGTGATGCTGAGGTTCGGTGACGTAAGTAGAAAAGAATATTTCAATTCAGGGTTAATTCAATAATTCTATTCATCTCACAATGAGGGTATATATACAAGTACAAAGGAGTAGTCTAACTCTAATAGGAAACAAACTTTTCATAATTACAGGATATCCTAATTAAATAAAATTCTAATTACATACAGATTTACAGTGATTCTACACTCCCCCTCAAGTTGGTGCATAGATGTCTATCATGCCCAACTTGTCAACTGAGCTGTCAAATACCTTCTTGGACACTCCTTTAATAAGAACATAAGCTAATTGCTCCTCTGAGTTAACAAATGGAAAGCGAATAACCTTTCTGTCAAGATTTTCTTTAATAAAATGACAGTCAACCTCCACATGCTTTGTTCTATCATGTTGAACTGGATTATGCGCAATCTCAATGGCAGTTGTATTATCACAATGCAAATCCATAGGCTTTTTAAGCTTGTAACCCAAGTCTTTCAAGACATTACGAATCCACAACATTTCACAGACTCCATGTGCCATACCTCGGAACTCAGCTTCTGCACTTGATCTGGCAACAACTTTCTGCTTTTTGCTACGCCAAGTGACAAGGTTCCCTCTAACAAAAGTGAAGTACCCAGATGTAGAACGTCTGTCAGTTTTATCACCAGCCCAATATGCATCTGTGTACCCAACAACTTCCAATTCATCTTTTTTCTGAAACAATAACCCTTTACCTGACGCCATCTTCAAGTACCTCAAAATACGAAAGACTGCATCCATATGCTCTTCACTAGAACAATGCATAAATTGACTAGCAACACTCACAGCATAAGCAATATCAGGTCTAGTATGTGAAAGATAAATCAACCTTCCTACAAGACGTTGATAGCTCCCTATATCAGTTGGAACTTGATCAGGATAAATAGGAAGTCTGTGATTCATCTCAATGGGTGTCTCCATTGGTCTGCAGTCCAGCATCCCCGTTTCAGCAAGTAAATCAAGGACATACTTCCTTTGTGAAAGAAAAATCTCCTTCTTAGACCTTGCAACTTCAATACCCAGAAAATACTTCAGTTGTCCCAGATCCTTCATTTCAAACTCCTTTGACAGATACTTTTGCAATTCATTCATCTATTTCGGATCATCCCTTGTAACAATCATGTCATCAACATACACAATAAGAGCTGTAATCTTACCATTCTTGCGTTTGATAAACAAGGAATGGTCAGAATTGCTCTGTCTGTATCCAAAGGCTTTCATGGACTTTGAAAATCTTCCAAACCAAGCTCTTGAAGACTGCTTTAGGCCATACAAAGACTTCTTCAATTTACACACCTTGCCAACGTCACTTGGGTAATTCTTAACACCTGGGGGCATATCCATGTACACTTCTTCCTCCAAATTCCCATTAAGAAACGCATTCTTCACATCAAACTGGTGCAAGGGCCAATATTTGTTTGCTGCAAGTGAGATTAGAATCCGGACAGTATTAATCTTTGCCACAGGTGCAAATTAGTCTCCTCATAATCAATCCCATAGCATTGTGTATATCCTTTGACAACCAACCTCGCCTTGTATCTATTAATAGTTCCATCTGCATTAAGCTTCACAGTAAATACCCAACGACATCCTACAGTCTTCTTTCCAACCGGCATAGGTACTAGCTCCCATGTTGCATTCTTTTGAAGAGCTTCCAATTCTTCATTCATCGCCTTTGTCCATTTTGGATTCGTCAACGCATCCTGCACGTTACTAGGAATAGATACAGTAGCTAATTGATCAACAACAAGTGCATGTGACCCAGAAATCCTATGGTTAGACATAAAATTAGCTATAGGGTATTTAGCTTTGGCTTTGATATCTGGTTCATATTGTTTCTTAGGAATTCCCTTGGTAACCCTTTGTGATTTCCTAGGTTCGACACTTTCTAACCCAGAAGACTCATTAAAGTTTAGGGGTACCTGAGGTGGATCATTCTGACCGGGATCTTCAGTTGGTGATGCAGAAGGGGGAATATCTTGTGTGTGAGCTTCAAATACGTCTTGATTTTTATTCAAACTATCCAGAAAAGTCGTCTCTTCTGTCTTTGAATTCACAACGCTCTGTTCGGCAGTTGCATTTTCTGTTTCGGAATTTACAACACTCTGTTCGGCAGTTGCATTTTCTGTTTCGGAATTCACAATGCTTTGTTCGGCAACTGCATTTTTTGTTTCAGAATTTCTACCTTCAAATCGTTCCTCCAAATTTTCCAAGTCTTCAATGGCATCAAAATCAATAATAGAACGAGGATTCCCTTCATAACCTCTCTCCCCCTGAAGGGAAGACTGAGAAGCTCCCCCTGAGTAATAAGGCTCGGATTCACGAAAAACAACATCAAGAGAGATATGTATAGTGCCAGTAAGAGGATCATAACATCGATAACCCCTTCTGGAAGTCAGCATAACCAACAAATATACACTTACGGGCACATGGATCAAGCTTGCTGCGTTGAGGCTTGGGAATATGAACATAAGCTATGCACCCAAACACCCGGGGCTCCAAATTAGGCATAGAAGGGATGGTCAAAAGTGTATGAAGCTTCTGATGAGGATTGTGAAACTCAATCACTCGTGAAGGAGTACGGTTGATAAGATATGCTGTTGATTTCACTGCTTCTCCCCAATAGGACCGAGGTACATTCATGCCAAACAAGGAAGCATGAACAACTTCCATCAACTGCCTGTTCTTCCGTTATGCTAAACCATTCTGTTGTGGATTATAAGAATTGGAGGTTTGATGACGAATTCCATGTGACCGGCAAAACCCAATCATAGGGCCATTCACAAACTCTCCACCATTGTCAGAATGAAACACTCTGATGGATTGTTGATACTGAGTTGCCACCATTTTGTGAAATTCGGTAAACATTCCAAATACATCACTCTTATTCTTCAGTAATGACACCCATGTCATGCGAGTACAATCATCAATAAACGTTACAAAATATCGAGCTCCAGAAAGAGATGGAATTTTCGCAGGACCCCAGACATTAGAGTGAATCTTCATAAAAGGAACAGGACTTTTATTAAGACTTGGTGAATATGAAATACGGTGACTCTTGGCCAATTCACAAATGTCACAGTGGAAATCCAAATCACTAACAACTAAAAACAAATGAGGTTGCAGCTTCTTAAGATAACTAAAGGATAGATGACCTAAACGGCGATGCCATAACCATACAGCTTCCTTCGCATTCTCTACCCTGTTGATCTGATTAGCTTGTCCCAAAAGATGCTTCTGTTTCTTTCCAGTCTCTGTCAAATCCAGATAGCATAATTTCCCCCTTCTAACACCATAACCAAGAATCCGTCGAGTTAGAATGTCCTGAAACACACAGAAAGACGGATAGAAAGTCACAATACATGCAAGAGCTAAAATAATTTGATCAACAAACAGGAGATTATAAGCTAGTGATAGAACAACTAAGACAGATTCAAGGGTTAAGGTATCAGATAAAGCAATATAACCTTCTCCGGTGACCGGAGTTGGAGTACCATCAGCAGTAGAGACAACGTCTTGATGGGAACGTCTAAGATTTTTCACAAGACTTGGGTCATTGGTCATATGGTCAGATGCACCTGTATCAATTATCCATGTACTATTAAAAGTAACCTTACCCTTCATACCTCACTGCGCTACATTAGCGGAGGCATTGTCTAGGTAAACTTCCTCTGTAGTAGCAACAACGGCCTTGCCCAGATTCTTTCGCGGTTTCTTGGTGAAGTCCCACCAATCAGGGTAACCAGTCACTTTATAGTACCGCTCCTTGCTATGACCTAATTCCCCACAGATAATGCACATTTTGTTTGCATATGGATTTGGTTTACCTAGAGAATGGTGTGGAGAAGGTCCTGAGAAGCCTGGAGGAGGACCCTGTTTGCGTTGAGCCATAACAGTAAATTCGGTAGTTACCGAATGCCCCATAGCCTGTTTCTCTGATTGCACCATTGAGGAATTCAGGATTTTCGCAGGATTGGATTTTCTTAGGTTTCAAGATGGATATGAATGTTTTGGAAATTTTTTTTTTCTTCTTCTTTTTCCGAAAAAAGGTAGGGTGATGGTGGTTTGAAATTCAGGATGGTTTGATTTCAACGGTGGTGGTTCGCAGCGGTTTGTGGTGTTCTTCGGGATTCAGGATTCAAAGGATGCAGCGCAAGTTCAAAGGATTGAACCTGCTCTGATACCAAGTAGAAAAGAATATTTCAATTCAGGATTAATTCAATAATTCTATTCATCCCACAATTAGGGTATATATACAAGTACAAAAGAGTAGTCTAACTCTAATAGGAAACAAACTTTCCATAATTACAGGATATCCTAATTAAATAAAATCCTAATTATGTAAGACCTCGAAAATTTGTTATTAATTCCTAAATGTTTCCTGGGATTAATAAAGTGTTCGTTTGTACGATTTCGTGGTTCGAGGGTGGAGTGAAATTAATTTCGGACGAATAATTATTCAAAGTGCACGTTTTAGGGGGTTCACAAAGGTTGACTTTTTATACATTGGGATTCTCCGAAATCTTCCTTCACGAAAGTTGTAGAGCACGTCGATACGAGTTCGTGGACATGCGGAACGCGGAAATCGGAGTTCGTATTAGGGCTGGGCACGGGCCGGGTCTAACAATAATTTCACTGGGCCCGGGACCGGCCCGTTTTTCATTGGGCCCGGACCGGACCCGTTTTTACACAAACAGGGACCGGCCCGGAACCGGCCCGTTTCATTTCGGGCCGGGCTTGCGGGCTTTCGGGCCCAAAAACCTGTATTTTACCATTTCTAGTAATCTACTTTGCTAGTTTGCTACTTTGCTATATATCTAGATTTCATTCACATATCAACTTGGTAAAGATTTGAATTAAAACACAATATCAATATCCAAAGTTCAAGCTGCAAATTCGAATATCCATAATACCCAAATTCAAGTAATTATCATGAACAATTAAAGCTGCAATTGGAATACAAAATGTCCAAATTTAAATACGAAGTCCAAATTCAAGTACAAATATGCAATGAAATAGAAAGTCCTAATTCTAATACAGCAACTTAGTAGCCATTCTTCCAATCTTCAATCCAGCAGTTCACCAGCAATGCAGCAATGCCACTAAAAGAAGAATCTCCAGCAAGGTCAGTTTCACAATACCTGCATTTTGCTCTTACTTCACGTCCAACTTCCTGCTTCTTTCCATCCACCACTTCTATAATTGCATGATGTGCTCAATCTTCCAAATTGGACAATCTGATTTGTAGATGAGTGAAATCACCAAAATAAAAAAAATTAGGTCACATGAAAGACATTCCCTATCCCTCTAAACTTAAAAACTAAGTTATATCAGATCCTAACAATCAGTGGCATCATAATCAGGCAAACCATAAACCCTGAAACCTGAACCACATAAAGCATATCAAGAAACCAATACAAAGAATCATCCTACTCAAAATTGTATCAATGCCGAAGGTCTAGTAGCAGATTGAAAGCTTTAATGATAGTCATAAAATCATCCTATTGTAAATTAATTGTATTAATGCATAATACAATAAATGAGCAAGGATCCTACTGATCGAATTATAGAATTTATAAACTGATGAATATGAAAACAAGAGTTTATACAGTGAACCCTTTCTCTTTAATAGATCTACAAAGGAATATATCCTTGTTTATATGGTATAGCTCAAAGAAAACAAAAAATTTACCTGTTACATGAAGATCGGACAAGCATGTTCATAGATCGAGAAGGCCTTCATTGCTTTTGATTTTTTCCTGGAGAAAAAAAAATCATATTAGAAGAAGGGGGAGCCAGATTGATTGAGAAAAAGGACGAGAAGAAGGGAGATGAATTTTTACCTTCGGCGGAGAAGGAATCAGACTATCAGAGTATCAGTCGAAGGAGAACACTTCCGGAGCCACCAGTTCGAAGAAGAACACCTTCACAAACTCACAGCTTCATGTGAAAAGAGACAGAGAGAGAGAGAGAGAGAAAGAGAGAGTGAGTCTCGGCGTCTCGCAGTGCAGGTGAACAGGAGAGAGAGAGAGAATGAGTCTCGGCGTTGGTGAATATGGTAGAGGCGGAGGCGCTAGTTTCAGATCGGAGGCGCTGGTTTCAGATCGTTTCAGATCGGGTTTGCGGGCTCTCGGCGTCTCGCAGTGCAGGTGAAGTGGAGAGAGAGAGTGAGTCTCGCTGTCTCGGCGTTGGTGGATCGGGTTTGGCCGTTTGGGAAGGACTGTGACTGAAGGTGAAGGAGGCGGCCTCTACTCTCGATCGGGTTTGAAGAAATGGGCAAATGGCTGTGTGTTGATTAGGTTAGTTGTATTGGACTTTAGGTATTGTGAGGAACAATTTGGTGTATTTGATCCTATAGTAGAAATTCTGAGCCTTATATGAGGTCCAATAATATATGGACATATGTATCCTTTTTAACTTAGACGGGCCTAAACGGGTTTTCCTAACTTTGAATGGCAGGGCCCGGCCCGAACCGTATCTTTGAAAGTGCAAGCCCGGCCCCGCCCGTTTTGGTGACAAAAAAAATAGGGCCCGGCCCGAACGGGTCGGGCTTTGACAGGTCGGTCCGGGTTTGCGGGTTTTCGTGCTTAAATGCCCAGCCCTAGTTCGTATGAGAAAGTTATGAGCGATTGAAAATTTGGGAAATTTCTATAAATATGAGAAATTCCGGGATTTTTCATTAAATCCCAAAATTTCCCTTTTTTCAATTTTCTCCCCCAGAATTCTCTCCGTTCTCTCTCCTCAGACCCGACTAAATCCGGCCGACCCGACCCGGATTTATCTCCCGATTCAGGCGTTCTCCGGCCACCCCACAACTACAGACTTGTTCGCCGCCACCACTCCGTCCTCCCTCTGGTGCTCGACGGCCACGATTTCAGCCGGAGGTAGCAGATCGGAGCTGTGGAATCCGACCCGGTCGGATTTTGCAGATTCCGGCATCACTCGGACCGATCCTCTCGTTTCTGGATTCGTCTCCTCCTCTAGATCACGCCCATATCTTCCTTGAATGACGACTTTACGTGTGAAGTGAAAGATCTAGGTTTGAAGACTTAGACGGCTCTGGTTGAATCTGCAATCTGATCAAACACACGAGATTAATCCAACTTCCAAGCTTGATCTAGGGCGATCTAGACCGAATCTCACTTTGCTCCAGGTATGAAAGTGGCTCACCTCTTCATTTTGAACATGTTTGTAGTTGGTGACTTTGGCATCGGAGGTGGTTGATCCGGCGTTGACCGCCGTGGTTGACCACAATCTGAACCACCGCTTGTGGCGGCGCGTGGTGGCGCGTCTGGCCTTATTTTTGTGTTCTGTTTTCATTTTATGCATCTACGCATCGATACGGTCGTTTTGATATATTATAAGGTTATTTTGGAGAAAGTTGATGCATGTTAGGGTTTTAGGATTTTCGATTCGTTTTGATTTTCGATCCGTGAGGATTTGGCCGTCCGATCGACTTGTAGTTTTGATTTGTTGATCGTAGAGCTGTTTCGATGACTTTGTGTGGTCACGGATGAGGATCCAACCGTTGGATCGTCGTTTAAGTGTGTTTATTGAATCAATTGCTAAGTTAGGATCGTATTTTGATTAGGTGATTGATGGAGTGTGTTCTGTACTTTATCTCGGCTGTAAGAGAAGACGCAGCGGGATTTAGAGGTGAGTAAATCTTACGAGGTTCATTTACGAACGGATTTATTTATTACTCGGAATTACTTGTTTAATTGTTAAATCATTTTCGAAACAAATTATTTGTTTTAAAATATATGAACTTGATCGACAACGGTTCATGGGTAGGTGAAAACAATGTTTTGATATAAAATGATTTTCGAGTACGTAGTTAATTTATAAAACTATAGTTGGTATTAGTGGTCATTCCTGCGTGAATGACTACGTATATATATATTTACGTGGAATATATATATGGATGGAGTGGCTGTGTGATATGTATATGTTTGATGGTTATATTGTTGAAAGAGTGAATTGAAAATGTGTAGTGACATTGGTGAGGAAATTATTGAGAGTTGATTGGATTGTCATTTCAAGTATTTACTCTTCGTGGCAATACATTATATCATGGAATAGTTGATTATATTGTGTTGAAAGAGTAATCGAGTGTGTGGTGACTGTTTTCGGATCTACGTATCTGGTGTCACAGTGGTGACTGAGGCAATTATATCGGGAACCACTCCTTTGGCCGGGTTAGTGGTTACGATCAGTTAGAGCTCTAGTCTGTTTGCCTCGTACTGCATGGGAATGACGCGTTGGGTTACTTGAGGCCCATGAGTACGTACTGCATGGGAGTGATGCGTTGGGTCACTTGAGGCCCATGAGTACACGTGTTTTTAAAAGAGAGTTCGGGTGGGTTCTTTCTTTTATTGTCCAAGAGGGACTTGATTTTCATATTATGGGTGAGTTGTGTTAATATGATTTATTTGGAGTTGATGGGTGATCATCGGCTTTAGTGTTGATGGGTGATCATCGACTCTAGTGTGAGTTGGTTGACTTCTTCATTTATTTTCCTTTTCCTTCTAATTGTTGAATTTTATGTAATCTCCTGAACTAAGTAATATGCAGGGATTACCGCTTTTTGTATTGTTTGTTTTAATGTAAATTCCTGAACTAAACTCTATGCAGAGATTTATATGATTTCTATTGTTTGTTTTTAATGTGATCTCCTGAAGTAAGTTTCCATGCAGGGATTACTATGAATTCTTTTGTTTGTTTTCTTGTGATCTCCTGAACTAAGTTTCTATGCAGGGATTATTGATTTTGCTTAATTCCTATTGTGGGTTGTGATCTGTAGTGATTGATAAATGAGTTGGGGTGGCATGATTTTGGCAAGCTCGTTATGTTGAGGGAAATGAGTATGATTTCCTGATTGTGCCGTTGAGGCAAAGGAATAGTGATCTAATAGATTGTGGGGACGTAAAATGAATTGAGAGACAGAGCATGTGGGTTTTTAGTTGGGTTGAAATTGTTGAGCATGTTATTATTTAATTTGAACTTGACGTTTTGTTGTGATAATTGCATATTGTTTTGTTAAGCTAAGATGGTGAAAGCATGTATTTTGTGGAATTAAATATTGTTGCTTTAATTATCTCACGAGCTGAGAAATTATAAGCATGAGTGACGTGAGTCACTTTATTTGAGTTTACTCATACGGGCTAAAAAGCTTACCGGATTTGTTGTTTACATTCCCGGTGCACTATTCTATGGTGTAGGGGTTATTGTGTAGGTTAGAATATCGGGTGATCGTTATCGAAGCTGAGGTGGACTTTCCGTCACGTGGGTGTAGAAGGGCGCTCATACTTGTAGTCTTCCGCTGTGTAGTGAGTTGGTGAGAGTGGTTACAGGTTGAATTGATATTCAGTTTAATTTGTAAACTATCTGTAATGTAATATGTGACTCTAAAGAACGAGTCGGTATTGACATTGTGAGTTCAGTTTGTTTGTTGCTTAGTTTATTTGAAAATTTTTCTATGTTTGTTCTCGCGTTTCGGATTTGAATTTTCTTTATTCAAAATTCGGGGCGTGACAAATTACATACAGATTTACAGCGATTCTACAACGTAGGGCTGCAACGCGGCAGTGTAGTAGTGCAAAGAGGCGGTGTGGTGACATCGGAAGGTGTTGGCAGCAAGTTTGGTGGGCTGCAGTGTTGGGTCCTTGGGGGAAGTGGTGGTTGGGTCGGGCCTTTGCTTTAGGTCCTTGCTAGTGGTCTTTGATTTCTAGTTGTTTAGTTTTTAGGTGCTTGTTTACGGTTATTGTTTTTTTGACAATAAGTCTCTGTCATGTTTTGGTAGGATGCAATGGGCTTTGTGCCGATCTAGCACCTTGTGTGCCTTGACTACTCTAGGTAGGTGGTGAGTTCCTTGCATTGGCAACTGATCGCAACCTCCTAGTTGCAGTAATGTGTCTGCTCTAGGTAGGCGGCGAGTTCCTTCCTTGGTCAAATGTTTGCAGCGTACTAGTGGTAGGGTGAAACTAAGCGTCGTGGGATAACAATACGGATGACAACATAGTAGGAAAGCTATGCAATTGGTAATTATGCTACGTTGTAATCGGGTTACATATCAAGTTATTTTTCCGTCATGTCACACTATATAAAATCAAATAGAGTAGCCAATAGAGCACTCTTTGCTAGTTGGTGCTTGTTAGAATACTTGTACTTTGTAGAGATTCTTGATATCATTTCGGGACATACTCTAGATGCTTATTGTAATCAGGGGTTTAGGCTCCATGTCGCTCCCTTGTATTCAACAGTTTCATTAATCAAGGTTGAGGGCAGCCACACCAGGCCACTGGCCCTTTATTGAAAAAAAATAAAAATAAATAAATAAATAAGAATCCTAACATATATTTTAGAAGGTTTTGGAAATGTCTATCCGACATCATTATTATTTTCTTCACTTGAATATTTAGAATATTTTGAAATTTATGAGGCGTGCAAAATAGAACTTTTCTTTTTTTGGACAGAAAAATACATAAAACTTTGAATTTAGTACTTTGTTGCTAAATATTAATATTGAGATTTTTTATATTAAAATGTTCCCCTCCCCCAAAGTTTCAAATTCTATCTCTTCACATGCAACATCGACAAGACACGATGAGCCCTAACCAAACTCAACTAAGAGGTATTTTAATCAAGGCCCAATTTGCTACATCAATTTTCATTGTAATCCGGCCACTTTTTTATTTTTAATTGAGGTCCAACAACTTTTTTCGTTGTCTATTTTGCTCTTCAAGGTAAATAAAGGACACAAATCAAAATCTCATAATTTGGGGACTTTGTTTTCAGTTTAAATATTTAAATTTCAAATTTCAAATTTCTAAAATGTACTCAAGGAAATTATAATGAATAATATGGCAGCTAAACCTATGTAAGCATATCATATATACCTACATGAAAGGTCAATAAATTCTCAAACAATGTAATGTATCTATATCATAGAGTCAAAAAAGAAAAAAAAATAAGACAAACAAAGTAGCATCGTTGATCAAATATTGGACGTAACCTCCTAGTGGCAGGATGAAATTGAGTGTTGTCGGATTTATTCTGTGCGGCAACAAGTGGGAAAACTGTGCTATTTGTAATGATGGTTCTTCGTGATAGAGTTATCTTTTCGGTATGTCACCGCTATATCAAAGAAAATGGAGTAGCTATTCGTGCACTCTTTGCTAATTGGTGCTTGTTAGAATACATAGATTTTGCGGAGAGTCTTGGTATTATTTCAGGATGTTCTCTGCTTTATACTTATTGTAATATGGGGTTTAGGCTCTACGTTCCCCCCTTGTATTCTGCAATTTCATTAATCAAGACTTGAGAGCAGCTGCACCAGCCACTCTTTTTTTAAAAAAAAAAGTAGCGTCGTTGACACAGCTATACTTTGAGATATAGTAATAGACTAGTCTATGGTTGAGTTATTATATTATTCCTAGTTAATATGTAGGGAAAAAGAAATTAATACTACTCTACCTTTGTAATAGGTATGAAAAGTGCAATCTTTTATGCACAAGGTAATGAAAAAAGAGCAAGGTAGTTTAAACATCGTTCCTAATAAGTTTCATCAAAAACGCGCTCCACGCGCTAGAAAAAAAAAAAAAAAAACCCTTGTCACTCTTCTTACCTGTGCTCGTTTGGCTGCGCCACGCAGTTGGTGCAGGCCTTTGGCCTCACCGGAGTGCGTCATGTGCTGCCGGACGGGATGTTGGCATTGGTGTTTGATCTGTTGATCAACGGCTGAGGCTGAGTTGGTTCTTTGTACCTCGATATCAGTTGGAGGCATATGGTGGAGACCGGTTGTGTAGCTGGAGTTCACACCTGATCTAGTTTGTGGGTCTGTGGTTGGATCAGATCACATCTTGCCGTGAATCCATTGGAGATTGGGGATGAACTAAAATTGGATCTTGCAGCAGAGGGTGATGGAGGAGGACGGCACGATTCTGGGTTGGTTTGCCATCCTGGAATTAGAATGCCAAGGGGTAGGGCGGTGCTGGTAGGGGTAATCTACTGGTGCTCTGTCAAGGAAGGTTGTTCGACGGCGGTCAGGGTCCGAGAGCGGCGGCGCGACAGTTGTGGCGGAGGGCTGGAGGTGTTCAAGCTGCTTGGGCAGAAGACGTCTTGGGCTGGGATCCTGTTTTGGACCCTCCTGGCCCTAGTTCGCTGGTGGGCTATGTTGGGCTTGGGGTACTTCTCCAGGTGTAAGAGGGTTTGTTTTTTTATTTTAAAATATTTAGTTGTTTGGCTTTCATAGTAGTAGTTGTTTTAATAAGTTACTACCATTTTTTTGGTAGGACGCAATGGGCTTGGTCTCGGTGTTTGCACATTGTGTGTCTTGTCTACTCTAGATAGGTGACGAGTTCCTTACTTTGGCAAATGGTCGCAACCTCCTAGTTGCAATAATGTGTCTGCTCTAGGTAGGCGGCGAGTTCCTTGCTTGGTCAAATGGTCGCTGCCTCCTAGTGGCAGGGTGAAACTAAATGTGGTCAGATTTTTCTTTCGGCGGCAACATAGTAGGAAAGCTGTGCAATTGGTAATTATGCTACGTTGTAATCGGGTTACATATCGAGTTATCTTTCCGTTATGTCAAAGCAAATGGAGTAACCAGTCGAGCACTCTTTGCTAGTTGGTGTTTGTTAGAATACATGTACTTTGTAGAGATTCCTGATATTATTTCGAGACATACTCTAGATGCTTATTGTAATCAGGGGTTTAGGCTCTATGTCTTCCCCTTGTATTCGACAGTTTCATTAATCAAGGCTTGAGAGCAGCCGCACCAGCTCTATTAAAAAAATAAAAAAATGGTTCCCAATAAAAAGGTAGGAAAAAAAAAAAGAATCATTGTAGCTTGCCTTTCCCCTTAAGAAATTACCTTTATACAAGATCAAAATTGTAAACATATCTATGCACAAGGTAATTTTTTTTTAATTTTTTTTTTGAATAAGGGAATTATCTTCATATAATAGAAAGACTCAAAGAGTCGATTACAATCGTATTGTAATACATCTAGAAAAGTTCTAGGAGTATTAACAAATGATTTGAAATTTGTGCTAGCCTCAAGCCAAAGTAGCCATTACATACCCTTCCGCTATCATCTAAGGCTAAGAGAAGAAGATGTGGTAGTACCCACGGTGGTACATAGAGATAGGTCCACTCATTGAACAACCAGTGCTCCGCCAATACTAAATAGCTTGAATCCCCTTTTAGTACTATTCCAGAAGATTTGCTAGTACCAAAAATATTAAGGTAAACATATTTTGTTGGATCAAAACCACCAGGATCCCATATTTGAAATCCTAGAGAATAGGAATCCATCAGATTGACCCATGAAAGAGCCCAGGTCTAGCTTTGAGTCCACCGTTGAGCCTACCTCCAGGCCCTTAGCCATGGCCTCCCACTCTCTTTGGGCTCCCAATTTGATATGGGCCCCAAAAGTGATTTTGGCACCCAACAAGAACTGGGCACCACTGCCTTTCCGTCACAGGTGTTTGTCCAGGTCACGACCACCATTGCCGTCGTGTAATGCACACGACTAGCAGACCTCTCCGACGAGCTCGCAGATCGACATCTTGAGACCGTCTTCTTCTGTAGCAGATCGAAATGCCAGTCACCGGAATAGGTTATCCGCTGATCTGCCCTTCTGTGCAGCATCTCAATCGTCGGGATATTGTTCACCTGGGATCGAAGTAGCCTTTCCGATTGTCAAAATATGAGATTGGAGCTCCTCTCCGGCAGGATCCATTTTCCAAACCATCACCGACATCCTCACCTTCATTCGACCAACAGATCGGTGATCGATGATGCTCTCCAAAACAGCCATAGATCAGGGCTCCAATCGGATCGTCACTCCAACTGGGCGGTTGGCGAAGATCTTCACACCACAGGGTTCTTTGGTCAGTGCCATCCCCTCTGCTGGGTTCGTCGCCACTCTTCTCCAAGTACAAAGGCCATGCTTGTACCCCGATCGGATCGCCTGTATCTACTCCTTCAGTCGCTTCCTGCCTGGCCGGGATCAAATCCGATCTTCCGCCATCTTGCTCGAGAGACCAGCAGCGGTACCCCCGTACTTTGCTCCGAACTCATTTTGATAATTCTCAGTGGAGAGAATAATCGAATGAAAATTCGTCGAACAAAGTCGAAGTTGGATTGCCGCGATGAGGCAGCTAGGGGCAGAGAGGGCCGATCTGCTTGGTGTTGGCGTTGTGCACCATTGATAGAGCCCCCGACCATGGTGGCTAGGGTTTAGCAAAGATAGAGAGAGCCGGAGAGCCATTCTGTTGACTGACAATTATTGAAGCTTACGAAATATGAACCTGTACCTCACTATCTATGCACAAGGTAATGAAAAAAGATCAACTTAGTTTTAACATTGTTCCTAATCAAAAGGTACGGACAAAAAAGAACCATAACAACTTGCATTTCCCTTAAGATATGAAAAATGCATCTCCCTTTCCAAAATATCTCTCCTTTATACGATTTATCTTAAGGTGCAAAGGTAGATATGCACAATGTAGAATATTACCTCTTTAGATGGATCAAAACCTTCTTATGGATACCCATCTGAAATATCTATTTGATTGTATAATGAAGTTGAACAACATAACAATTCTATAATGAATGTGTAAAAACAAGAAGAAAGTGATGAAAATAAAGAAGAAGAAAAGAGACAAGATATATATATATATATATAGGGTGTACAAAAAGAGAAGTTTTATATACACATCCCTATTTACTTAAACTTTAGGAATTTTATATACACACCGATAATTTTTTTTTTTCCATCATATTCCTTAAACTTCCTCTTTTGCCCTTCTTTCTTATTAGGAATTTTTTTTTTACACATATCTATTTCCTTATGTTTTTATCCAATTTTCCTTTTAAACTTCATCTTTTAAATCAATTCATTAAATTGACCACCATCCACCTCGTCCTCACATTACCTCTACCATACCACCCACCGCCAGTTGTTCACATTGTTGAATGTAAATTGGATGGAATAGAGTCCATCTTTAGGTTTCAATCTTCATAGATACATCTCTGGGTTAATTTTGATCCACACATAAATAGAGAATAATACAACAATTGGATTGATATGTTTGATAGATTATTAAATAAATGCTGACAACAACGTACAAGTACCTCCTCAATTCCTCACTCTATTAATTGTGTTTGTATGATAATTTGATTATAGTTGTGAAGGTCAATTGTATATTTGCTCCTTTAGCTTCACTCCAGAACCTTTGCGTTTTCACCTTCTTTGAAACTAGAAGAACATGCAGTGAGTGATGGCCGTACATGGAAGGTCATATAATAGTATCAGGTTTTCATTATCAACTAATTAGATATGTGTAAATAAATTTTTCCTAATAAAAAAAGGGTAGAAGAGGAAGTTTGAAGAAGAACATGGACAAAAAAAATTAGGGGTGTGTACCTAGTAAATAGGGATGTGTACATAAAACTTCTCATAGAAAAATGATGGTAAGGTATGATCATTTTATTTAAGTTATAATTTTTTTAATGACGATGCATCAATTAAGGGTTTTGTTGTGTTGATGACATATTATAATTGGTATGATTTTTATGAATACCAAATTAATTGAAAAACAACATTAACTCTCAATTAATTGACTCATAAATTATTGATTGTTTTGAGTAATATTGTTATGAGTAAATTCAGTATGTAGAAAAGTAGATAAGAAAGTAAGCTGATGTGGATATCTAGTTACTGGACCGCAATTAACAAAAAATTTCGTCCGAATTACATTCAAAATAGGTCATAATTTTTGCACTTAAAACTAATCAACTCTTTTTCTCTTATGTACATATGCACATGCATAAAATTTCAGTACTAGCTTCAAGAAAAAAAGCCATTAAAGAAAGGGAGCGATAGAGACGAGAACGATAGAGAGCAGCGAGAGGAGTAAATTCACATCTGTCATCTCCGAAACTGTATTAGGTGGCCGTAGTAATAAATACATGGACCCTCTCCTTCCTACCTTATTCATTTTTTGTTTTTTTTTTGAAAGGCTTCCTACTAGTCTTTCAACTAACTATTTAAGAACACTTGTTCCTCATAATAAATATTTCAGTGTAGTTTATGCACAAACATTTAGCATTGGGATTGTTATCTCATCACTTCCAGACCCCCTTTCCCTTCGTAAGCGCTCTCTCTCTCTCTCTCAAGTTCCCTTGGTTCAAATGGCTTAGTATATTTGGGTGTGCGAATATATTTATATGTATATAATATATATATATATATATATAGTGCGAATATATTTATATATATATATATAGGCATATACTATTTGTTTCACTCAGTGATTTACGTTATTATATAGTAAGGGATTTGTATATAGTTCTGCTTCATATGTACTGGGTTTAGAAGGTTTTTCATATCTGAAGTGCTTTTAAATGTGTACTGTCAAATTAACGTGGTTGGTTGTTTGTATATATGTCAACCGCCTTCTTTTTATGTTGATTTGTTTGTTTTAGTGGCGTCACTCTGATCGATTTGGGGTTCTGCATTGCTACAATAGTAATTAGTGTGTGGTAGTTAGAGCGCGCACTAAATATTTCACCGTTTTTATTGGGTGAAACTTTGAAAGTTAGCTAGTCATCATCTTTGGCTTCCCTCTGAATACTCATATGATCCATTTGGAGTTACAATAATCTTTTTGTGTGTTCAATAATTTTTAAATACCAGCTTCCAATCTAATTGTATATATCTGGGGAATCAATTAAGTATTAACCATGTCAGTCTTCACTAATTTTGTCTCTGCCTTTCCACCTGAAACATGCATGTACTTGATATATGCAGGTTTAATTGAAGAAACAAATTAAACAAGAATGAAGATGTTCTCAGCTCAAGTTGAGGAAGGAAGGAAAGGAGAGAACGGGAAGCCTTCAGTTGGTCCAGTGTATCGGAATTTACTTTCAAAAAATGATTTTCCACCGCCTCATCCTGAAATAAGAACAGCTTGGGATGTCTTTAGGTGATTAATTCCAGTTCCTGTAACGTACTATTTCACTTTTAAATAGTAACAGCTAACTGGTCATATAATCGATCAGTTCCCTATGAATATTGTGGATTGAGCTTATATTAATTTATCCTTAATTAAGAAAAAATACACCAGTTGATTTCTGTGGTAGTAAAAGAACTCTTCACGTACTGCAGTCAATCTGCTCAACAGTTTCCTGGAAATAGAATGCTTGGATGGCGTAAAATTGTGGATGGGAAGGTGAAGTATTGTGAACTTTTGGATTGCAATGCTAATTTATAATCATGTCCATGTCCAGCTTTTGGCAATTCATTTCTGACTTGATGAATTGCTTTTATTCTCTTCAGATAGGACCTTATGTTTGGAAAACCTACAATGAGGTTTATGAAGAAGTTCTGCTTGTTGGTTCTGCATTACGAGCATCTGGTGTGAAACCTGTAAGTAGAATGAGTATTTGAGGTGTTCATAATATATAGTTGTGGATTTTGGCAACTGAAACTAGTCTTTTTCTTGGTTTTAATACATAACCTTGTAATAGGGTTCCCCGATTGGAATTTATGGTTCAAATTGCCCTCAATGGATTATGGCAATGGAGGTGGGTTTGAACATTCTCTTCAATTTCATATTACAGTTTTGTTTATATGATCAACTATTTGATGAAAAACTTCATTCAATTTTATGTAGGCTTGCAATGCCCATAGTTTGATCTGTGTGCCTCTCTACGATACCCTAGGTAAAGAATATTCCTTGCAGAAAATGTCTGATTTCCCCTAGATAATTCTAGAATTATGATTTTAATAATTATTCTCAGTGTTTATCAAATCTATCCTTTGTTTCATAATATAAGTGAAATTTTGTTTCAAGCAATTTAATTACACTTTTCACAAAGGGTTCTGTTGATGACTTGATGTAGGGCCAGGAGCTGTAAACTTCATCATAGATCATGCAGAGGTTGATGTTGTTTTCGTCCAAGATAAGAAAGTGAAAGAAGTGAGATATTAATATCTTGACTAGCATTGTAATGAAAATGATACTCACCAAAATATCAGATTATATATATGGTTGGTTCTGATCAAATACAATTACTTTTCATTTCAGCTATTGAGTCCTGATTGTACATCTACCCAACGACTAAAAGGTCAGAACGACTAGATCGACACTATATTTCCTGATAGAGCCTGAAGATTTTGTACTGAACTTGGTTGTTGTGCAGTTATGGTTTGCTTCACTTCATTGACAGATGAAGAGAAGGATAAAGCAGTGCAGATTGGGATAAAACCGTACTCATGGAGTGAGTTCACCGAGATGGTTAGTGTCTCTATGTTAGTAGAACGGACCTGCATTACAACTTCATCTAATGCGTTTCCTTCGAAATTGTCGATCTAAATGGAAGTCTACAGTCATTCACTCCTTTAAGATGAGGAGTGTTAGTTTGTTGATTAGGTTTTACATGTGATCGAGTTCTATTTCAAGCCATGTTCTGTACATTAATTTGCTTGAAAATGCATATTGTATTCAAATCTTGACTTGGACTACCAAATTTGTTTTTTTGTTTTACCTTTCCTAGCCTGTTGTAAGAAGACTGTTGTTTTCAGGGAAAACAAAACCCGTCAGATATTTTTCCACCTCAGCCTGAAACTATCTGCGCAATTATGTACACAAGTGGTACTAGTGGAGATCCTAAAGGTGTTGTGCTAACACATGAAAACACCGCATATGGTGTGAGAGGGATTGACCTCTTTATGGAACAATTTGAAGATAAGGTAAATGTGAAGACATGTCTGATAGATTGCTCTCTATACCATATATACACCTATTTCCCTCTCCCTATTTTTAGTACAATAAATGATAGCTGACATGTGCATTTATTTCTGACATAGAGCAGATGACAGTGGATGATGTGTATCTATCTTTCCTTCCCCTGGCTCATATTATGGATCGCATAATTGAGGAGTATTTTTTTCGCACTGGTGCTTCTGTTGGCTACTATCATGGAGTATGCAACTACAAGTTTTTATATCTTTGTTGGTTGCAAATTAAATCTAATTAAGCTCAAGCTATTGGAGGAAGGAGCTAATCTGAATTCTTCCTGTCTGATGTTCTGTTTCTTCAAGTACCTTCTGAAGTCCTTTCAGTAATTTCAATGAATTAATTCTTATTTGAAGGATCTTAATGCATTGAGTGATGATATGATGGAGTTGAAGCCAACACTTCTTGCTGGAGTACCTCGTGTTTTCGAAAGAATACATGAAGGCATGAAAATACTTGCTTGTCATCTATCTGCAAATATATTTATCTTGTGGATTTGTTATGGACTTACTATCCAAAATCATTTCAGGTATAAAGCAAGCAGTGCAACAGCTCAATCCCAGGAGGCAGAAGATTTTTGACATTCTCTACAAGTAGTAAGTAGGTCTGTGATTGAGTCCACATTCACTTTGTATATGTTAACACCCTGGTGATCTCTTTTTGTTACAGCAAACTTGCTTGGATGAACATGGGGTTTAAGAATAAAAATGCCTCACCAATAGCTGATCTGTTGGCCTTCAGAAAGGTTTGCATCTTCTCGATTAAATAACTAGTACTTCATTAGATATCTTCCAATAAAACAAAAGGAGAACTAATTATGTGACCTTCTTGATTGCACCATAAACCTGACTTACTATTTGGTTTTCAATATATTTTTCTGAAGATAAAGAATAGGCTTGGGGGTAAAATTCGACTTATATTATCTGGAGGTGCACCCTTAAGCGCTGAGATTGAAGAATTCTTGCGAGTTACTTGCTGCTGTTTCGTAGTCCAAGGATATGGTAAACAAATGTTCACTCTTGGATTATGCCCTCCATGCTGAAATTAAGCTGATTAGCTTATACAGCTTCTCTATATATACAACTGGTAATTGAACCATCACATGCATTACTCTCCGTTGTTTCATTTCAGGTTTGACAGAAACTGTTGGGCCAACTACTTTTGGGTATCCTGATGAAATGTGCATGATTGGTGCTGTTGGTACTGTATCTGTTTTCAACGAGCTGCGCCTCGAAGAGGTTCCTGATATGGGCTACGATCCACTTGGAGATCCTCCTTGTGGTGAGATATGTTTGAGAGGCAAGACTGTTTTTGCTGGTTACCACGAAAGTCCTGAATTGACAAGGGAAGCAATCAAAGATGGCTGGTTCCACACAGGTGAGATCATGATTAACAGGAAATGTTGCTCAGCTTGACAGTGGTGAAATAAGATGCTTATGTTACTAGATTCTTGATTAGGTTGATTTTTTCCTCATGGCATACTGATTCATTTTTTAGGGGACATAGGGCAAATACTTCCAAATGGAACCATCAAGATCATTGATAGGAAAAAGAATCTGATTAAACTCTCACAAGGAGAGTATGTTGCACTTGAGTACTTGGAAAATGTTTATGGCATTTCTTCTGTTATTGATGAAATCTGGGTCTACGGAAATAGCTTCAAGTCAAAGCTTGTTGCAGTGGTGGTACCAGAAGAAAAAAGCACCAAAAAGTGGGCTGATTTAAATGGTCACACGGGTTCGTTTTCTGACCTTTGTTTTCTTGATCAGCTCAAGAACCATATTCTGGAAGAGCTCAAGCTAACAGCTGAGAGAAACAAGGTAACTAGCATCTCTCATAAGTTTTAACGAATGTTACAGCATGTCATCAGCATGAACCAAAAGTTGTTACATTGTACTGAAAGAAATTCTTAGACCTCTTTAACAGGACTTGCTGTGTTTATGCATCAGTTCAGTACAATTCTATTCCAAAATAATACAGATAGCTAGACTTCAATCCAGTTCAGTAATGCGAATTGATTGATTAGGCCATGCATTTTGTTTTTGTGTTCTTTTAATTTCTAAACTTGCATGTGTTGCACTGGATTACCTTGCAATATGATGATTGATTAGTTTCCTTTTGTAACCAGCTGAGAGGTTTTGAATATATCAAAGGAATCATTATAGAACCTCACCCCTTTGACATGGAAAGGGACATGGTGACTGCCACTTTGAAGAAGAAAAGAAATCAGTTGCTCAAGTATTACCAGGTAAATTAGGATGTACCAAATTCCGATTTCAGATTTAATGTTAATTTAAAACTGTGAAGCAACTGATAGCTCTGCAATTTACAGGTTCGACTTGATGAACTCTACCAAAATCTGGATGCCGGACGGAAATACTAGTTATTAATGTTGGAAATTTCAATTATATATATAAAATATATTTACATAATTAAATGAAGTGGTGTGATGGTTGAATTAAACATAATCAGATTTATGATTATAGTGAACAGACAATATAAAATTATGAAGAGATACCTACATTTTATATTGAAAGATTATGTTTATATTGAAAGGGTGCCTTTGGCACCTCTTGATCTGTATATAAACAGCAGTACATGCCACTAGATTCAATCATCAAATCATTTTGCAATTAACTCCTCTCTTTTACCTCTTCTTCTCTTATAACCATAAAATTTCCTTCTAGTAGTTTCCAAACTTTGTTGTATCTTGGAAGTGATTTGCCGAGAACCCTTTAGCAAACTCATTGAGTGAGGGCAAATAACACTTTAAGGAAACGACTCAAGTCGTATCTCAAAGTTGTTCTTCTATTTTCCTTTTTTCCATTTTTCTATATCCATAAATATACCTTCTCCATTTTTCTATTTCTTCAATATACCCCAACAATTAAGGTCGTAGCCAAATAACTGGCCGGTAGGTAGGAATGTATTTTAAGGTAGCTAGTAACGTTACTGCATTTTATATGTGTAAGAAACTGGCCGGTAAGAATGTTGCAGTGAATAACCTAAAGTTAAATTTGCTGTTACTTGTTTGCGATGACGAAGCTTTACATTTGGCTTGAAGTTGTATCGTATCCATTGCAATGAAAAAACACTCGAGTGTGGGGCGGACGCTGCAAGGATCCTCTTGGTAATAGAGGGTCTCTCGTTCGAACCCTAGCTTGTGAAAAACATCCCTTGGAGAGGGGACATACCCAAGTTTCTCTCGGCCCCAGAGTGGTAGAACACTCGGCCACCATTTTAATGTAAAAAACAAAAAACATTCGAGTGTACACCCAATGGGGTTGGTCTAGTCGAAGCATACTAGACTGCAAGTGGGGCGGACGCTGTAGGGATCCTCTTGGTAATAGGAGGTCTCTGGTTCGAACCCCAATTTGTGAAAAACATTCCTTGAGGAGGGGTCATACCCAAATTGCTCTCGGCTCTGGAGTGGTAGATCACTCAGCCACCATTTTAATGTAACAAAAAAAATCAAACAAAAAAAAAACTCGAGTGTACCATGATATGTCCAATAACCATCTTTGTAATGTTTCGTACTCTGGAGTACCATGGATTTTCCCCTGAAAATAACCACTTATTGTCAGAACCTTATTGGAAAATATCTGCCGATTTTTTTTTTTAAAGGGTAAGTATATTTTCTTTCTCTAACAAATACACTACACTACTAATATTTCTGTGATATATCTGTCCACCATATATTTTTCATGTTATTTGTAAACTCTTGGCCGATAGATGAGAAAAATATGGTACTTTTATTGATGGTATGAGATTTTATTACGTATTAACTATTGGAGAAGAAATTGGGAAATTAGAAGGAAAAAAAATAACGGCTACAATTATTTGTTGGAATAATTAATGCCTGTTTAAGGAAAACTGAAATTGGAAGAGAATTGAGTCGTGCTTTCATTGATAATAGGGACCTCTTTATATAGAGGATTACAAGACATATAATCAGAGTTGTACAATGAAAGATAATCGTACAATTAATCAGATATCTATGAATATCGTCGAGAATATCTCTAATTCAAAACCCTATTACAACTAGGTCAAGTAACCTAGAGTTTAGGCCAGATACATATTCTGGATTTACTTGAACACTCCCACTTGTGTTGCCCAAACGTGGTGCTCCTCTCGTTTTCTCATTAAAAACCTTGCCAAGTAACAAAAACCCTGTGGGACAAAAATAACCTCGGTCGAAGGGAAAAAGAGCACAACACACCATTCATGTTTCGAGACCATACATGTAGACATCTCTCCCTGATGTCTGCATCTCCCCCTGATGATAACGGTCATAGGAGTTCGGATAACTTCCGCAAATGATGCTACAAACACGTTTCTCGAAAGTGAAATTTAGGCACTGACTTAGTGAGTAAGTCTGCCACACTGTCCTCAGATTGAACCTAGTTCACTTTGATCTTGAAGGAGAGTCCGTTGTTGCTGATTATGCATGGTGTTGTCGCTTTGAATGTAGCCTTGCTTCATTTGTTCAAAACAAGCAACATTATCCTAAATGCTCGTAGGCTTATTTGTGGTAGACTTCAAACCACAATTGTTCGAACATGCATAATTATGGATCTAATCCATATACATTCACGAACCACTTCGTGAAGAGCAATAATCTCTGCATTGTTCGAAGAAGTAGCAACTAGGGTTTGTTCTGTAGACCTCCAAGATATCGCGGTCTTACCCATAATGAACACTTAACCAGTTTGGGAATGACATTTGTGTGGGTCAGCGAGATACCCAATATCAGCAAAACCTTCCAAAACACATGTCATTTTGGGATGGGGATAGAGAGCGCAGGCCAGCTTTGGCGACGTTTCTATTGTGTGATGGGTTTGAATTCATCGTCTCTCTATAGGGATAGAACAAGTTATATCTACACTACTACACAAAAGGCTTCACACGACGGTTTAAAACTGTCGTCTCACGTTTTGCATTTCCGTGGTCTATCGAGGCGTCGTCTGATGAAACGCTGTCAGACGACGGTTTTCAACCGTCGTATACCGATCATTGGGTCGACGGTTTGCAGCTGACTCCGTCGTCTGATGGACCGGCAGATCTGCCGACATGCTGTCGACAGAAATATGTCGTGGTGTGACTTCTATTCATACCACGATTTTTAGGATTCCAACGTGGTGTGACTTCTACTCATACCACGGTTTTTAGGATTCCAGCCTTGTCTCTTTGTTGTTCAGAAGTCAGTTTTTATTTTTAAGACGTTGTGTGAATTGTATACACACGACAGTTCTTCCAGCATAAAATGTGGTGTGATGACTTAAAAATTCAGTGCATGTGTGCTTTCACACGACACATATAACTCGAACTGTTGTACCATGACATTTGAGACCATGGTTTTTCTTAATAGTTGTTGTCTTTGTGTGTATCCAACAATGATATCAATACAAACCGTCGTCTGAATTGTAGAAATTTTGTTTAATTCTACCCTAAAAACCTCATCAGATAACATATTTTCCTACTATTGTTGTAATGGCAAAATTCAGATTCTGGAAGCAAAAATGACCAAAAGAATAGTAATTTAATCATAATAGAAAGCTGTTATAATCCCATAGCAATCTAAATGGATCCGATAATGCTAATTGTATCCACAAAATAAGGGATCACATCTTTGAAACTCTTATAGCAAAATACATCCAGAAATGTACCTAAAAATGTCACACAATCACATCTATAGGAGAACTGCAATTAAGGCCAACCCAAAAAAGACCAACTTCTAGCTAAACAAATTTCTCTCTATCACTTCAAAAGCTTTCGTCACTGCTCCATCTTCCACATGATTGTCCAGTTTATAAGCAGCCTTCAAACCTGGATCATTGTTTTTAGAACAAAACCACCACGACAAACTTGGCCAGAAATGTGCTTTTTAAAGATAGGTTTTCCACTTCTCCCTGCAGAACAAAACCACCACGTCAAACTTCATGCCTCAAAAGGATACTGAATTGTCACATTTTCCTTTTACCACCAAGGTTCTCATAGCAATGTAGATTGCTGGAATTGTGCATCTATAGATTAAGAAACAGTTTGTGGTATGCACTGATCTACATAAAATTTTAACTTGTGATAATCCAAAAGACAGCAAAATAAACTAGTGCCTTCGCAGGACAACAATATGAAATCAACATTTGAATATCCGTAATATAGAGATATTAGCATCCAAATATACAAAAGACAGCAGAATAAACTAGTGCTAGCCTTCTGCACTTGAGAAGATGATTTCCAGAAAGGGAAAAGAACGAAGTAAAAGTACATACAGTCTATTCTTAAAGGGAGATAGCAATTACTATTATGGTTCATGGCTTTATACATGCATTAGCCAGAGGTTGAACGGTACTTATTTAAGAATTTGGGAAGCATAACCAAATTGGCGTCCTAAGAGAGTGACGTGTTGGTTTATAAACATTAGAAGAAAAAGTGAATCAGAAAGAACAGAAGTATATTGAAAAAAGAATGGTCAGATTCACCTAGATTTGCACTCTCAAAATATCAACATGATATTGCATTTGCAAAGGTAGACACATATATCAAAAACCATAAACAACTTTAACATTGTCTCATTACAAAACAGAAACATATCAAGTAAAAAACAAAGTATGAGAGTACAACAGCAACATGGAAAAAAAATTCCCATACATTAATGAACCAGATAGATCCGTAGATATATAACAATCAATTTCCCTGTAATTCCAAATTGGACGGAAAGGAATGGCTTAAAGAATAAAGATTAGTTGAAGCGCTGCCTCATCCCAACATCTCAAGTGACTTCCCCTCCATTGGAGGAGTCTTTTAACATTATTGTTGTTCATAGTGATGCTAGCTGATACTTAGATAACCTCACTGTATTTAGTTACCCATCTGTTTCACTTTAATGCCATCTATTTATTTATAATGTATTTGCTTGTGTATACTATGCAATGCATTTCAAAATTCTGCATTGTATCAGACTAAAGTTCAGCTCGCTTCACCGAGGCTTAAGAGATAAAACCTCATCCAATTCCAATGCAATATTTACCAGCAAAAGGTATAGAGGGACAAACCTGTCCCACATTGGTGCTGTATTAAGAATGAAATCAAGCTTCTGATGAATAGGTTCTTGCATCTCTTTCTTTCCACCACGGAATGACCCCTCATCCAACCAGAAAATATACTTTTTGGTTCTGGTTTCATTTGTACCCACTGGTCATAAGTTATGATTTCTGGTGGGAAACTGCTTGACTGAATATTACTACAAGAAAGAATGTATGTGAAATGAGACTTTTACTACAGATCGATTGTGGAAATTAGCATCAAGATTAATATAGAGTCTAATGAATGCATTCCATATTTCATTGCACTTGAATGTTTTTTTTTTTTTGAAGACAGTCTGCTTATATAGTTTAACTTGTTCATATATATATCTACTCATACAGGTCAAGACATCTGAAAGGATTAGGAAATGTGAGCACATACCAAACTTTTGGATTGGAAAGTATTACTTTGCAAGACAAATATCCTTCTGGTAAAGCAGCTCCTTTTGCTTTTCAAGATAGGCTGAAAAATACAAAAATTAAACTAAAATGTAAGACCTCAATTTCCATTCTATTTTGCTGATAATACTGTGAAGCTATTACTGAAAGATCCAAAAACGAAATAGAAGACTATCAACAATAAGAAAAGGAATGCATACTGTGGATACTTGCACATGCAGTCAATAATCAGCAATCAAAATACATATGCAAGTAGAAATACAATTAGTCAAGATAGTTGATAATTACAACTACCATTGCCATCGGTACCTAATGGATTCTTCATTTTCTTGAAGAACACTATGCAACTGCTCAAGGAATAATTGAAACATTTTCCAGATGGAAGAAAGATTCACATGACTTTGTCTGCACTCAAAAGCTTGTGGTTGGCGGAATGATCACCACTTTGTACACCAAAAATACTCTCTTCTGACTTTGATGTTCTGAAATTAACAAATGGGGTTTAAACTAATTCCAATTTGCCCTTGAGCATGTAAAAATATATTGGTACCTAGATTTATACACCAGCCAGAAAAGAATCATTACATTCTTGCTCTCATTTTCTAAAACCTTAGAGATCCAAAGAAAACCATATATCAAAAATAAAGTCTTGCAATTAAGAGTTCCACAGATAAAGGAAATGCATGAATTCTATACAAGGTTCATACATAGACATAGATATATACCAGTTTAGAAACCTCAACACCAAACAAAGCCAGGCCACTTTAGTCTACAAGAAAACTAAACTCCAACCAGACTCAAAACTAAAACTCAGACATTTCAGGTTTGCAATATCAAAACCATTCATGAAAAAGCCAAAGTAGAGAAGAGAAAAGCAAAAGGTCCCTCACCTTGATCACCAACATGAAAGCAGCAGAATTTCAGGGAAAAAAACTGAAAAAAAGAAGTTACAAGTAAAAGTTACATAAGCATGACACACAAAATTGGGGACGGACATTAAGAAATACAAGAAATCTGAAAATTATGAAGTAGCCGTATTACTGAATATATGTGTAAGAACAGAGTGAGAAGGTGAAAAGGAAGCAAGCGAGAAAAGTAAAACCCATAAGGAAACAAAGACAGGAAAGAAGATTCACCATACCGTATCTTTATCAGTAACATTGATATCTGTTTCCAAATCAGCCACCACAACCTGTACATATGAAAGTTATTTTGCAGTGTTAATAAGGAATCTAAATAGTATTCCCACCCAATTTCCATAGAGATCTCACCTAAAATTAGTTGATATAGTGCAGACTATATCACTGCTATTTCATCCATTCTAATTTGTATGTAGAAGACTTACTATCATAAAATCCATCCAAAGAATAAAAAAAAAATTGTCTTTTAAATGAAATAGCTAGGCAGCAATCATACATCCATCACCAAAACAAAATGTAGCATTAAGAAAACTCTGCTTATAGTGAAAAGTGTAGACTACAGCACGATCACTTCATCTATTATATCTGTACAACATCATTTGAAAGCTCATATTGCCCTTAGAAAGATCACATATGAAAATTTCTACAACTGAAAACAAAGAAAGCAAATGCTTCATAGCGAAGAACATATCACATGTTCTAGACTTTTAGTTTTAATTCTGATAAGTAGCAAAGAAAATATGATCTTCCCCACCATTTTTTAAGAAACCTACAAACCTTCTACCTTTTAACTACGAATCTAACTAATTAAACCAATTTTTTCAGCTTAGTGTTCTGCATTTATCAGTAAATTACTTGTTCATATGCCTTTGAACTTCAAGTAAGAGACAACAAACATCTACATTGGCATGAAATTGAACCAAACCCTAACAATTCACACTCACAAATCACAGGCTCATTGTACAGAAGATATAGATAGAGAGAGTACTGCCATTTCCAGATCTGTTTTCACAGAAGCTTGCTCCTTCATCAATTTCTCTGCAAACGAAGAGAACGAACAAGAAATCATCATAGAAATTCAAACTCACCAATGAAATCAACTAGAAAACTGAGAAATTCTAATCAATCAGAACCTGCGGTGAGCTTCAAATTCGCCAAGCATCCCAACAAGCTCGACTCCGGCGGACGTGAAGAGTAGGCGAAGGTCTTTTGGAGGTCCTCCTGAGACCGATTTGGAGAGGGACTTGAACTGATCCAAGCTCCTCAATCCTCATTCTCGGAAACCGTAGCTTCTGCATCTTTGGAACTCGCATTGATGGCGCAGAGTAAACCCTAGAAACGAAAAATCGCTCTCTTTCTCTCCCTTTGGTGCTCTGAGACTTCCTAGAGGCTACCCATTAAGTTTTCTTCCATTCCCTATTTCCCAAATTGAATAACCTAGCTAGAGGCAGAGATGGTTTTGGTCGGGGTTTGTCGAAGAGGGAGAGCTTTTGTTGGGGCTTGTCAGAGAAAAGATAGGTCGGGGTCTGTGGAGGAGATAAGGTTGGGGCTTGTCAAGAAGAGGGAGGGAGAGTTGTGTCGAAGAAGAGAGAGGGAGAGGGTCGAGGACTCGAGGTCTGTCGAAGAAGGGGTTTCTCAAGGAGATAAGGTTGGGTTTTGTCAATTCTTTCGTTCCCAAAATGACGTATAGGCTAGGTGGCGTGGTTTTGAATAGCATTAAGAAGCCCTCGTTTAATTCATGGACAAGCCCCTCAAAGGCTCAGACAATGGTTTTTCATATCTGTTGTCTGAATGCCACTTGAAAATTTTCAATTTTGCTTCCTCGATCATGCTGCCTGGTGAGAGGGAAATAATTTTGGGGGGGGGGGGGGGAAATGTTGGAGGGAATGTCGGTCAACATGTTTTGACTTGCAAATCTATAGATTCACACCACAGTTTTAAAGAAACCGTCATATAAACACTACATGCTGAGGAAATTTAAATGGTGTCAATTGGTGCGAAACTTGCCGCCTCTATAACAATTTAACCTCACGCCACGCTTCCATTTATAAACGTCTTCTGAAGCAATACATAATTCCAACATGAAAAACACCCGTTGGTTGAATTCATATTAGAAGACGGAAATTTTACAACCGTCGTCTCAATAATGAGAAATTATTCACACCACGGAAAACAGTGTTACGTCGTATGAGAGGTGTCGTGTGATTCACTTTCTGTAGTAGTGCTAGCTAACCAATCCAATGGCGTCGTGTTGGCGCAATGCTATATCTAGCTAACAAGTTTGTGGCAAATGAGATGTCCGGTCTAGAACAGAATGAGTAATTTCATATCCTTTGCATAGGACGGTCTCAATCCTAATTTCTCTAAGGAACAGGCTTTGTAAAACGAGTGAGAGGCTTTAGAAGCAACCAATGAGGATTTTGGTTGGGCCTGAGCGTCTGAAACGCTATTTGAAGCAAAGTTGGTGATTGCAGCATCACGTAGGGCGCCATCACCATGATTGACGCCATTCATAGCATCATGGATAGGGACTGTACCAGCCCTACGCTGGTGGTGGACGGCGGCGGCGGCGCCAGAGGTAGCGGCGGCGGTCACACTTAGTCCAGGAATCAACTTTTGATTCATGCTTCGTTTCGCTCGAGAGGATGAATGTCTGTGTGAAGTCTTTAGTAGACGGATCATCATATCATGACCAGGATGACCTATACTGTCATGACAAAGCCAATATGTGTCTAAATCCAAAAGATCTTCTCTCATGACTTTATTGGATTTAATAGCTCAAATAGTGACATAGAGTCCACTAGAGAGACACATAAACTTCTCCAAGATGCGCCTTTGTTCGCAATCATTAGAGGTATTGCAAAGGAACTCATTTCCGTTCTCTAAATGCGTTTTCACCAGGAATCCGTTGGCTATTCATAGGGTACAATTTGCCCTAGGAGAGTAGAGAGTTTCTGTGACAGTAATCAAGGTGTCATTTGGCAAGGGGAAGTTGGGCTATTCCATGTCCTTGAATTAATACTGATGGCCCAGCCATCATAGTCACAAAGTAATATGCTCAGAATCAAAATGAAGTCATAATGAAAAGAACTCAAAATTTTATTCATAAGCCAAATGAGTACATCATTGTCTCTTAACCATTAGGAAAACCTAATCCAAATGCTAGCTAATGCAAAACAAAGGTAGTCGTTAGACTTCTTTTGGTAACTCCAAAATAAATATGACCAGGTGAGTAGAGAGATGTCGGCGGAGCAAAGCTCGCTTAAGTACCACTTATCTCAAAACCTTCCTAGACATCATACTCATTTTGGATGAGCCTATGTGAAGAAAAACTAAACCAATGCCATTTACTACAAAGTATATGACAATTGCCTATTACATCTCTTGGAAAAATAAAGACTCAAATAGAATTGGCGATCTATTGATCCCAGCCAGATTTGTAGTCTTCAACCCTTTACTCTGGATCATCTTCTTGATCTTCTTGTTCCACATAGTGAGCTTCTCTTGCTTCACAATATGCTTTGTAGGCAGTGACAATTTCTTCACGAGCTCTACAAATGTGTGCCCAATGATCGGATAATCCACATCGGAAACATACATCTCTGTGCTCAGACTCCATTGATTGCGCTTTGAAAGTGTCATTAGGATGGCTCTTAGTGTTGGTGGCGCCACCAACATGGCCAGAGGTGTTGCCTCTCTCTCTCTCTCTCTTTCCACTTTGACCTCTTCGGTTCCGTGTCCGCCTATTTTGGCGGTTACCTTCCTCATTAGAGCGAAAATATAGACCAGAACATCTAGAATTGTTTCGCTCTTGGTACCCTCCCTTAGGGGCGCGACTATAATTGGACTCCGGAATATGCTCTGTTCCCACGGGTCTCAAATTATAGTTCTTCGCAAGGATGTTGTCATGCTTTTCAGCGACATTCATAGCTCCAATGAGCTCATGAAACCTTACAATCCATCCTGCAGTAACATCGATTCGATAGTTCTTTGCAACCATCAAAGCAGAGACGGGGAAGATAGAGAGGGTCCTCTATATCAACATCGCATCTGTGATATTTGTTCCACAGAATTCCATTAAGGATTTAATGCGAAGTGCTTCCAAGTTGTAGTCAATAATTGACTTGAAATCATAAAAGTGGAGGCTATGTCATCTCACTTCTAGTTCAGGAAGCAAGGAGTCACGGACGTTGCCAAATCTTTCTTCGAGTGAGACTCACAGCCTTCTGGGGTCATCTTTATTCATATACTCTTACTGGAGCGAATCATCCATATGATGAGTCATTAGGATGATGGCTTTCGCCTTATTTGCCTCTAAGGCTGCTCTATTTGCTTCCAAAGCTTGAGCTTGCTCAACAATTAGCACATCCTAGCGAGAATCGTATCCATGATTTCATCGGCCTTGAGATGCAGGCGGACATCACGAACCCACTTGTGATATCCAAAGCCAGTTGTTCCCAATGGAGTGAAGTCTAGTCTGTTCAGGTTACTCATCCGGAAAGAGAATAAGAAATTAGAGTTAGTTTCGGAGCGAAAAAGGATACCATGAAAACAATAGAATTTCTGAGCGTACGAAGTCGCTTCCAAGAAATTAGGGATTTTTGAGCATAGTCGCTTCCAAAAAATCCAATTCCAAGAGGAATTGGATTAGATCGAAACAATAATGTGTTTGTGGTCGATCATAACTTCTTAACAAACTCTAAGTTTGGAGGACTCTACAAGCTCCAAGCTTGGAGTGAGCACGAACCCCCACAATTCAGCTTTTTAGTTTCCCCTATGAAGAAGAAAGGGGGGTAGAAGAAGGGAGGTTGCAAGTCCCCGAGAAAAAGAAGAGAAATTGAATAAAAACTCAAAAACGGGAACCTTTAGTAAAAATTATCTCGAAATAGGTCGTCGAAAAATTTGGGTGGAAAAAGTCGAAGGAAAGTGGTCGGAAATTTGATCGGAAAAGTCGCCGGAGGTGGTTGACCGAGGAGATTGATCAGAGAGTTGACTGTGGGCTGGGCTGGATCGCTGGGTCGGTCCTTCTCCTTTTTTTTTTTTCTTTTCTCTCGACCCAGGCCTGTTTCTCACCTTATTTTTTTTTTTTTTTCGGCCCAGGCCTACACCTTGATAGTCTTCCCTTGACTTCTTCTTCTGGGTCTTGACCGGAGCGTGGCCTTTGTGGGCTTCTGTCAAAACTTGGGCCACGTGGGCTTCGTGGGCCGCAAGTCTTTTTTTTTTTTTTTCTTCTTCTGCTTCTGCCTGTTTTCTGCAGGAGGTTTAGTTGGCCGGTTCAGTAACTTTTAGGCCGGTTTTCATGATTTTGCTTCCGGTTCCTTAATCCTGGGATCGAAGAGCTGATGCTGGCAAATTTTGGTAGCAATCGGAGGTCCGAAAGGTGGTGAACCGGTAGAGTATTCGCTATGGGTGGTTTGGAAATTCCGGTGGCCAGTTCGATAGGTTTTCGGCCGGTTCTGGTGGTTTTGCCGCCGGTTTTGGATTTCTAGGGTCGAGGGCTTCAAGTTGTGTGGCAGAGGCAGAAAAGGTTTCAAGGTTTTGTATTCGGATTTAGGGTTTTAGCTTCTTGAATCAGGGTTTGGCTATTTGTTTCAGGGTTAGAGCTCGTGCTGATAACGTGTTTAAGGAAACTGAAATTGGGAGAGAATTGAGTCGTGCTTTCATTGATAATAGGGGCCTCTTTATATAGAGGATTATAAGGCATAGAATCAGAGTTGTACAAGGAAAGATAATCGTACAATGAATCGGATATCTATGAATATCTCTGAGAATATCTCTAATTCAAAACTCTATTACAACTAGGTCAAGTAACCTAGAGTTTGGGCCAAACACATATTCTGGATTTACTTGAACAATGTCAAGATTTAATTGAGTTTGAAGACATTAAAGAAAATATTGCATAATTTAAGAGCAAGTCAATTATAATGGTGCTGTAAGAAGAAGGAAATTATGGTGCGATTAAGGAATGAAGCAATATGGAGCGTATCTTAATTCGGTCATTAAGACAGCACTAAAAAGTATTCTGTAGTTTAAAGTAAGGGATTCTAGTTAGACCTCCAAATTTGATATTTTGACCTCTCTTACTTATTAAACCTCGAATTTAATTTTTTGAATACTTAAAAAGCTAAGTACACCTCCTTAATTTTACCAAAACACCCTTGAACAATTAAATTTGTATTTTCTACATTTTTTGTTCTTATTTTATTTTATTTATTATTATTATTTTTTTTTTTTTTATGTCTATCCATTCAACCACGAAGAATTTTGTGAGGGAGCTGCTTACATTTTTGGTATACTTTTAGTGGCGGAACTAGAAAGTGATTCTTAGACGGGCCAAACAAGTAAACAATTATAATCAAAATTATAGTTTTTTAATTGGAAAAAAAAATACAAACAGTACCCAACTTAAGGCCCATTCTAAATTTTTATACCCAAAATTTTGAAACTATCACATTAGTACCTGTACATACCTCCAATAATATGGAGTATTTGCTATCTCACCAAGCATAAGTAACTCCTACTTTGGGACATCCACGAGACATGGCAAGGCCCAACCACGATATCCATCGTGTAGCCCTATGTTCAAGCTACACCACGGTATCCGGAAGTCGCAAATCCGCCTCCGGGAAGCCACGTTCCCGCCCTTGCCAAGATGCCCTCACAACTAGGCTTTCTAGACTTAGAATAGTTGTTTTGCTTGTCCCACATCGAAGAACAAGTAAAAGAGATGGCTTCCTTGACTTATAAAAGGAATGCCTCCTCTCACTTAAACATCCACTCCATTACATCTTTGTAATCCCCTTGGGCTGCAAGGCTCGACACACTAGTATAGCTTTCAAGTGGACGTAGTCTCCCGCTCATGCGGAGGCGAACCACTATACATCTTGTGTCATTCTCTCTCTCTCTCTCTCTCTCTAAAGCTAACTAGAGCTCCCACGGATCACTAACGTTAACATTGGCGCCGTCTGTGGGAAGCCGGCACACAAAGGCTTCATAACCTACCACGAGCTTTGGCCCGTCAGTGTTCGGTCAACGCCAGTCAAGCTTGGTCAACGCCCAACCCATGAAAGTCAACGCTAGCACTACCAAAAAAAAAAAAAAAAATCTGGGCGGCCAAAATTTCTCTGGACACCCAGAAATCTTCTCTGGGCACCCCTCCAATTTTCAAATTTCCCGCCAGACTTCATCTCCGCTGAACTTCAACCTGCAGCTCCGCCGAACTCTTCGATCTCCACTGAGCTCAAGCACCGGCGAACTCCTCCGCCAAGCGGACACCGCCGACCTTGCACCACCGCCCTTCCTTCAGGCGGCTTCCAAGCTCCAATCATGGCGGCCAACCATCGAACCGGACCTCCGCTGCGTTCCAAACACCATTTCTGGGCTTTGGTCGGCAGCAGCGCCAAGCTCCATCAGCGCCGCCGCACCGCTGACCATCCATCAGCGCCCCCACTGACCAGCTCCGTCAAAACAAGCTCCGCTCTGCCGGCCGGGAACTCCGCCACACTCAAAGCTGCAACTCCGCCCAACTTGCATCTCCGCCGGACCCGACTGCTTCTCCCTCTTCTAGCCATCTCCGCTCCGCTGCATTCATCCGCTCCGGTCCGTCACTGCGCCCCATGCTCCGCTAGGCTGCCTCGACCGGCCAGGTGCTCCGCTAGCCGGCACGAGTCTCCGCCGGACTCTCGAGTTTCCGCCCAACTCTTTCGTCTCCGCCGGATTTTTTCTCCGCTGACCGAGTCATTCTCCGCCGGAAAACCCACTTGCCATTTCCGCCGAGCACCATTCTCCGCTCCGCCGAAGTTCACCGCCCAACTTCCCCCGCAAGCAAACACCGCCAGGCCCGCCCACCAGCACAACCCAGCGGCAATCCACCGCCCATCAGCGCCGAGCTCCGCCCCGCTGAGTTTTCTCCTCCGCCAGCCATCAGCGCCGAACTCCGCTCCGCTGAGATTTCTCCTCCTTTGGGCACGACCGCCCAACTTCCTCCGTTGAGCATCGCTGGACAACCATGACTTCATTTAATCCCCAACTTCAGAGATAGGTTCAGAGATGAGTTCTCTTATTCATATCCTTACTGTCCAGCTATTACTCAAACTTCACGTGCTCATGCCTACATAGATGCTTTGCCATATGGCCCACAGTACTATGCTCTACGATCAAGTGCCACACACCAATATCATGGGACACTTGGTTGCCAAAATAGACGTACAACACAGGCTGCATGTTTCTTATATGTTTTCTACACATGATTACACTTTGTCGTGGTTCACAAAAATTTGGAACATGCCTCTCATGCATTTTCTGCAAAGTTCAAGAAAATTCCCATTCACTCTTCAAATGGTTACGGTTTCATTCTTGGTGGCTTTCTTACATCTGTCTATCAATTCGACATTCAAAATAGACATAAATTCATATTACACTTTGCTTAAAAATTTTACCAAAGTACATATGCAACCTGTTAGTGTTCATTTTACATGCACATGTGCTAATCACCTATTTTCGTTGCAAGGAGACATAATCATCGATCGCCTTGCCAAATACCGATACCATCATCCCTCTACTAAGATTCTTCGCCGGAGTAATGGCCGTCACGCTCGGCCAACTCCGCTAGCCTCCAAATCGGCATAAGATAAGTGCATTCCTCTTATCTCTTACGCTCTTCCAATTTGAGCTACCGCCGACGCCATGACTATACATGTCTCTATGACCCTTAAGCATGCCTACGGAGTGTTATTAACAACTTTATTACAAGTACATGCTTGCTCTCTGTGTTTGTCATTTTTTCATGCAGATACAAACGTTACGAATCTATGGTCTACGACCAACCACCAAGCGGTAAGGCAACGCCTCATAATAGCAAATGACCGCTACGCGGCATTGCAGCAAGGGACTAGTTAACACAGCCTACGGCAGCCATTGATCCGGCAGTTAACCCCGACGCTTGGGTACCAAAGATTGGGCTCGCTTCCCAACACCCTCTGCTCCGTGCAGCTCCCCCTCAACAAACAAATTACCGACCATCCGGAGGTCCGTCATGGCTGGGGAGTCGGGGACTCTCTAGCGGGCCTAGCAGGGGCCCACCCATTGAGCTTCCGCTCATGCCTTCCCGGCAGCCCATTGAGCTTCCGCTCATGCCTTCCCGGCACCCCATTGAGCTTCCGCTCATGCCTTCCCGGCACCCCATTGAGCTTCCGCTCATGCCTTCCCGGCACCCCATTGAGCTTCCGCTCATGCCTTCCCGGCATCCCACATGTCTACTCGACACACCACACGTTAATGGAACATTGAATTCTTCTACCATTTGTCGCTCGCGACAAATTGAATTCTTTTCGCGTTCCATTAATACGAGCGACACCCAAACCAACACAAGCGTTCACGTACTCATCATTTACACGTTACAAACGCTTACCTTCGCACCGCTCATGCAACTTACATCTCCTTGTGCGCATCACACATTTATCATATGCAGTCCATATGCTCACACAACCATGTATCACGCACCCCATACGTTTATATATGCCAACGCATATCAATACAACTCACATTTGTTGCCCAATGCAAACGAGCATTCTACATATGCCTGTCTTTTTTGTCTTTGTTATGCAGGTTAACGAGTCCCTTCTTGCTTACGGAGTTCGGGGACTTGTAGGGGCTCCGTACCGCCCGGTTACTTATGCTTGGTGACATCTTGTTTGAACTCCCCAACCAAGAAGCTCCTCTTACTTGGGGACTTCGGGGACTTGTACATACCTCCAATAATATGGAGTATTTGCTATCTCACCAAGCATAAGTAACTCCTACTTTGGGACATCCACGAGACATGGCAAGGCCCAACCACGACATCCATCGTGTAGCCCTATGTTCAAGCTACACCACGGTATCCGGAAGTCGCAAATCCGCCTCCGGGAAGCCACGTTCCCGCCCTTGCCAAGATGCCCTCACAACTAGGCTTTCTAGACTTAGAATAGTTGTTTTGCTTGTCCCACATCGAAGAACAAGTAAAAGAGATGGCTTCCTTGACTTATAAAAGGAATGCCTCCTCTCACTTAAACATCCACTCCATTACATCTTTGTAATCCCCTTGGGCCGCAAGGCTCGACACACTAGTATAGCTTTCAAGTGGACGTCGTCTCCCGCTCATGCGGAGGCGAACCACTATACATCTTGTGTCACTCTCTCTCTCTCTCTCTCTAAAGCTAACTAGAGATCCCACGGATCACTAACGTTAACAGTACCCAAAATTTTCAATCTAACCCAACATACATACACGCCGTCCATAACGGCGTTAACTAACCAACCGCGTGGCATATTTTGAGGGGTAATTCCGTCCCAACATCTTTTTTTTTTTACTTGATTAATAACCACTCTGGTTAGTGGTTACTCTCTCTCCTTTCCCACTCTTGCCATAACTGCGATGATCATCTCGAACGATTGATCTTCAGAAATGCAAGACCCATTGGAATCAAACCCAGACTTCAAACTCAGGCAGCGAGTCCACTCCACGGGTGACCCCTGTCGAATCAAGACAGTGAGGTACTTGGGACACGTTGAAGGCTATTCGGCAGAGATGGGTCGGAGTATGGCAACAGAGATGGCAAGCATGATGGGTCGATAAATGGGGTCGAGTATTTCTAGGAAAGCTTTGAAAGATTTGGCTCTTTTGTTCGAGCCCACAATCTAAGCTCTGGAATTTCATTGCTGCAAGCTCTTAAGCTCGTGTAAAATGTTCAACTTGTTGGTAAAGAATAGAGACAAAATTCAAGACAAGCTAAGTTGCTTCGAAGAGAGAAAGAGGTGCTGTTGTGCCAAATTTGAAGATTAGAATGAGCTTCCCCTCTACCAAGAAAGCTATGGCTTCAGAACCACCAATTTTTGAAGAAGACGATCAGGATTGGATAAAGCCTTCCAATTAAAGGTAGTTACTTGGATTCTTTATGATGGATCTCTATACTTTGAGAAACGACACAATTGAGAGGTTGGAGGAGGTGGATGCAATATAAACGACAATTGAGTTTGTTGTTTGGGTTTGGGTTTTGGTCATTCTTTTTCTGTCTTTAGATTAAGGTTGGTTTGCTTCTGCATTTCCTACCCAGTTGCTGGGTTTTGCTTCCAAAACCCGATATTGAGCCCAGAAGAAGAAGAAAGGAACAAATGTTGGTGGTCAAAGTCTAGATTAATTAAAACGTATGAACTTGAACAGGGATTCATTGAATTTGACTTTTTTTGGTTGGGATTCATTGAAGCTGGAAAAACTACCAATCCATATGATCCAAATTCCAAATTCCACAAACATCTAATCTAAAGATTAATCCAAATTCTTTGCACCAACTAAGAAGAAACAAGGAGAAGAATTGGGAAAACCCGAAATTGAGCCCAAAAAAAAAAAAAAACACTAGCAAAACTGCCTTCTTCTTTTCCGATGACCTTGCTGCCGTCTCCGGCCTCTTTCAGCCGACCTTTTTACACCATTCTCTTCCTCTCTTCAATAGGAACACACTCATATAAGTTTTCTAATCTATCACCTACTGTATACAACAAATCGAGAAGAGAGGCAGAGACACAACAAATCGGAGAGAGAGAGAGAGAGAGAGAGAGAGAGAGAGAGAGAGAGAGAAAATGGACTCAAGAATAGGGCTGGGTAAGTAAATGACGCAAATACCCATCAAATACGCCACGTGGCACACGAGTTAACGTTGTTATGGACGGCAGGTACATATGTTGGGTCGGGCAAGGTATTTGGGGTACCATTGTGATAGTTTCAAAAACTTGGGTATAGATATTCATAGTGGGCTAGGTTGGGTACTGTTTGTATTTTTTTCCCTTTTTAATTTGTTTTGCAATATCAGTAGTTCTAGAAAAGACTTTGGTTCTCAAATAAATAATATTTATGTCAATTAAAAATAATTAAAATGAGTTGATCTCGGATCTTAATTAGTAATAACTATACCAAAATATTAAATGAATTATAATGAAATTTCAAATCAGATTGTTTTGAATGTACTATTGTATTAAATGATAGGGCCATATATAGAAATTAATTATCTTTACTTAATTATTTTAGGTAAATTATAAAATTATGTAATATAAGGAAATTCTAAAAAAAAAAAATTATTGAATGTTATATTAATGGGGGAGGTAAGAAGAATATTTGCTTCTCCTCTCTTTATCCTTATTTGTCTTTTCATATGAGTTGACAAAGTCTACACTTATTGAAAAAAATATGGAGGTCCAAATATCAAATTTAGAGGTCTAACTAGAACCACCCTTAAAGTAAAAATAAAATTAGAACCCCCATACTCCCATCTAACTATCTGATCATCGTAACTACATCAAAATATTTTGACGAGTCTCCTCATCCAGACAATCAAGTAAAGCCTGCTTAAGGGTCGTACTCACCACCCTATTCATTGATTTTTTGCTTTTAGGGGATGGGTGACTCCCAACAGGGGCCAAAACTGTACCCTTCTATCTTAGGGCATGATTCAATTCGTTCCCTGTAGGGAATGAATTATTTCCCATAAGGGATGAATTCTTCACCATAGGGGATGATTTCTTTCCCATTAGGGAAGCATGAGATCTCATTTTGGAACTTGAAGACGCCTTGGCCTCAAAGCACCACCAATTAGTCGATTTTTCCTTCCTTTCCTAGCCGAAGAGCTTATCGATATTGATGTGACAATAGCAGGACCAATCTCCTCCTTCAGTATGTCATCCAGACCAAGTAACACACCCTTCAACCCCAAGTTAGGGGGGCTTCCACATCTGCAGTCCTCCCACTTTTTTATTTGGGGGGAGAAACTAGAATTTAAATCTTGGGGGGTCTAGATATAAAGTATATATTATTCAAAGTACATTACTATAATATAATTTGTAGTAATTTTAGTAACTATTTCATTAATGGTAAAACATAAAGATTTACCACTCTGACAACAAATTTATTTTCACACTTATAAAACTGTCTTTTTTTTTTTTGAAATGGGGCTGGTGCGGCTGCCCTCAAGCCTTGATTAATGAAATTGCAGAATACAAGGGGGGGACGTAGAGCCTGAACCCTAGATTACAATAAGCATAAACAGAACATCCTGAAATAATACCAGGACTCTCCACAGAATCTATGTATTCTAACAAGCACCAATTAGCAAAGAGTGCACGAATGGCTACTCTATTTGCTTTGACAAAGCGGGGACATACCGGAAAGATAACTCTATAACGAAGAAGCATCATTACAAATAGCACAGCTTTCCCACTATGTTGCCGCACAGAAATAAATTTGGCGGCACTCAATTTCATTCTGCCACTAGGAGGTTGCGTCCATGTGATCAAGCAAATAGCTCGCCGCCTCGCTAGGCCAGACAAGGCACACAGAGTGTGCATACCGGGACAACGTCCACGTCGCCCTACCCAAAAATGGGAGGGACTTATTGCTGGCATATAGCCACAATTAACTAATGGTAACAAAAAGCAATAAAACATAAAATAAAGGGAAATTGGGCCCAGATCCCTAGTCCAGGCCCAAAACCCACTTAGCCCAATCAAATAGAGTAGCTTACTGCAAGCACCTCACCCCCGTCCCGCAAGTCGGAGCCACGACGTCCGACCATCGACGGCCACCCCGCCGCACCAAGCAGATTCAAGTCGCCCCTCCCTCATTCCGTCCTCCCCAACACGCCAGCAAGCATCACCACCGCCCCTAGCCAGCCCTCTCCACCGGACGGCTCGAATCAAATCAGACCAAATCGAAATACTCCGATCCGATCTGATCCCCGCAGATCCCATCCTCGCACCACCAGACGACGTCGCCTCCTTCTGTCCATCTCCCTCTTGTGGGGCGAACGACCCCACCTCCATCCACAAGCCGCCAAGCCTGCATCGTTTGTCCCCGGCAACACCAGATCGCGTTCTGGAGAGCGAAGCCACCACACAGCCGCCACTCCTATTGGGTTTATTCCACAGACAACGAACACCAGACACTAAGTCCCCTTCAACCCCACCGACGACGCCGCCACTCCTATTGGGTTTATTCCACAGACAACGAACACCAGACACTAAGTCCCCTTCAACCCCACCGACGACGCCGCCACTAGGGCGTGCCGCCGGAGGGTTCGCACTCGGCTTTTCTTTTGGCTCTCTCTCATAAAACTGTCTATAAACTAGTACATTAGTTTAGGTGGAGTAATTACTACAAATAGAACAAAAATTATCGCTTTTACATCAATTGACGTAGTTGTCGTAAAATGCATATAAAAAGAATTATATTTTGTTAAGTAAACTACTAATGATATAATTAAGGGAGAATTTTTCGAACAGTACCTAAACTAAAGGTCACTGTGAATTAACGTTCCTCACTTTATACTAATTACACTTTGGTACCTGGACTATAAATCCCGACCCACTTTTGGTACATGCAGTCAATAACTCCGTTAACCTTATGTCCTTTTTCATTTTTTAAAGGGTATTTTGGTATTTTCACTCTCTCTCTCTCTCTCTCTCGCCATATGCACTCACTCACTCACCAAATCACCATCGCAAGCACCACCATGCCTTCTCTTTCTTCCTACAGCCACCCACCTCTCCCTTTTCTTCTCTTCCATCGCCCACCTCACCATCATCTGCCTCTTTCTCATTCCTCTCTCTCTCTCTCTCTGCCTGCAACCAGCAACCGACAATCTCCAGAAAATACCAGAAATCAAATGCTCATATGTTCTTCATGTTCAACTAAGCCAAAGAACTTGAGCTGAACAAACCAATCACAGAATACACTACTAATTCAAAAACACCATAACACATTCACCAAAACACAAACCACTCTTCCAAAACTAAAAACCCAATACACATTCACTCACTGTGCACAAAACCATCATCAAAATCAACACACACAAAATCTAACGCATCTCGAGAAACAGAGTGAGCTCTTCATCTCTATCGCTGGCATTGACCACCTTCCCAAAGCTTCTTTCTATTTCAGTCTAATCAATCCAAGCAAGCAATCAACACAGAGGTAGGAGAAGAGGACTCGAGCTCCTTAATAATTCGGTGAGCTAGAATTTCAGAAGGCTGGTAAGCTAATTTCACACTGGAACCGCCTCGATCCTCACCGCTTTGCTTCTGCTCTTCCTCACCACCGTGAACTGATGGGACCCTTGAACTCGTGGTGGCGATGGCAACATATAAATCAAGATCAGAAACCTTGAAAACCAAGACCCACAATCAATCAAGCAAGCAAAACCCTAAGAAATTGAGTATGTGAAATTTGGGATTCACCTTTTGAGAACCGACTGTGAATCAGCGGTTTTCACCGGCGCCTGAGATTTCTTCAACGGAGCAGTGCATGTGCCCCTGGGACGTTATCTTGGTTCACAGAAACCATCGCCGTCTGAGATCTTAGAGAGATAGAAGAGAAAGAGATGGGAGAGAGGGTTGAGGGTTGGGTTTAAAACACTGCGGGTTTGGGTTGGTGACGGGGCTCTTCACCTTCTCATCTTCGATCCATGGTTTCCCGACCCACAAAACCAATGGCAAGAATATATTTTTTTTTATTTAAAAGAAAAATAGACTTTCCAAAGGTGGATCTACGGTCAAGATCACACCACTAATTTTTTTTTTATTAAAAAAAATTTAATTTTCTAAAGTTGAATAGTCAAGTGACAACTTTACCCTTCAAAATATGTGAGGTGGCATGCCAACTAACGGAGTTATTGACGGCTATTGGCTTTGTCATCAAAGACAGCTTTGGATGTCCTGTTATTGCTTGTGCTAAACGAATTGGGAAAGCTAATGTCCCTCTAACAGAAGCGGTTGCTCTCCGGGAAAGCCTCCTAAAAGCTCAAGAGCTTAACTACACCAACCTATTGATTGAAGGGGATTCCCAACTGGTCATTCACTGTGTTATTGGGAAGACCAACACTCCTTGGCATCTACAGTCTATCATCCAGGACATCAAACAACTAGCATCCAACTTCAATTCAGTCGTTTTCACCCACACCTTACGGGAAGCTAATTTTGTGGCAAATGCCCTTGCCTCCATAGGCCATGGATCGGACGAGCTCATTTCTTGGACCAGTCACTTTCCCTCGAGTGTTAATTCAGCTATTAGCTTTGATCTATTTGGCGCAGGATGCTCTAGGGGAGCCTCCCTTTAGCTTGTTTTGTTAGTCTTTTCGTATCAAAAAAAAAAAAAAAAACGGAGTTATTGACGGCGTGTACCAAAAGTGGGTCGGGATTTATAATTCGGGTACCAAAATGTAATTAGTGTAAAGTGAAGAACGTTAATTCACAGTGACCTATAGTTCAGGTACTGTTCAAAAAATTCTCCCTATAATTAATTAGTAATAAAGGCTATTTACCAAATAATAATTCTGTGGTATAATATGTAGTAATTTTATTACATCAATTCAAAGTGGAGCTTTTGTTCTATTTGTAGTAATTACTTCAAAAACTACAACATTTACAAGATTATCAACCATTTTACAATTCCGACAACATTTGTGTTGTGAACATAGTATAATTAATATTAGACAAAAAAATATGTAAGAACTCAGTATTGTAAGGAGGTTCCCCATGATAATCAATGTTCTCCATTTGATAAAAGTTGTTTAACTATGATCATAGTAAGTTAAAACACGTATAATAAGCGTATAAAACTTCAGTATGCGTATAATTGAAAAAAACTTCAGTACGGCGAATTGGAATTGTAGACTCGTTTTTTTTCGCGTATTATTGAGTTCGATCTTTTTAAACACGTTTTATACGTGTATCCGTTTTATATGTAGTAAAAATACTTGGAAGTTAAAAAAAAAGAACTATAGCAATAGTTAGTTAACGATACGGTTGGACGCCCAAACTGAATTGAGCTTCCAAACTGCTCTGGGCACCCAACTAATTTGCGCCACCCCATCCATGTGGGCCTCCAAAGCCACTTGGGCCTCTACATTCTTCCGTCTATATTCTATTATACTCCCTTTTATGATATACACACGTACATAACGTTTTTCAATCATTAGATTGATACGCGTTTTTACATGATCTAACATAAAATATAAATTTCTTAAGGGAGAATTCCACAAATGGTCACTCAACTATGACTCATTCAACACTTTGGTCACTCAATTTTCAAATATATCACTTTGGTCACTCAATTTTCAAATATATCACTTTGGTCACTCAACTATTACTCTGTCAATCACTTTAGTCACCCAAGGTGCATTTTATCTCACTTTAATCACTTCTCCCAATCATTCTAATACAGATTTCTCAATTTTTCACAATTGGTTGGACAAGAAAGTATCATTAATATTGTAGCAAATACTTTTTTTTAATGAAAAAAATTAACGAAGTGACTAAAGTGAATAACAGAGTTAGAGTTGAGTGACCAAAGTGATATATTTAAAAGGTGAGTAACCAAAGTGTCAAATAGGTAAAAGTTGAGTGACCATTTGTGATATTCTCTTATTTCCTAATGCACAAAGAAATATTTAAGGATTAAATTCTGCTTACTACCTTGTACTTTCAAGGGTTTATCAGTTCAGTCCCTGCACTTCTAATTTAATCAGAAAAGTCCTTGCACTCTCCAATTTCATCAAATTGATCCAATCCGTCACTATTCCGTCAATTGTCGCTGTTAAAATGCTGATGGGTAGTTTGGAAATTTTCCCCAAAAATTGACAGAGTGGTGAAGGATTGGATTGATTTGATGAAATTGGAGAGTGCAAGGACTTTTCTGATTAAATTAGAAGTGCAGGGACTGAACTGAAGAACACTTGAAAGTACATGGTAGTAAGCAGAATTTAGTCCAATATTTAAATTATACATGTACCTAAGCGGGAAATACTGATAACTTGCTTTGTAAGTGACATAACAACATCAAAGGTCCAAGGTCAGGGGCTCAGATGTAGGCCTTTCTAATTGCCCACCTACAAACGAGAGAGGCTAAGACTCTAAGTCTCTAACCCTACAAAGGAACTAGTCAAAAGATGTGAAGTACATGTTCTCAAATGCACATATAAACAATATAACATATCAAGATAGAATGTGTTGTTAGTATGGTAAATTTTATTTTTAAAAATGACACATGTCAATATTTAAGTAGGTAACTCGTTAGCCAGTTCAATAGGTTTTCACTACATTAGTTTATTAAAAAAAAAAATAATAATAAGGGTATGACATACATCAAGGTACCCTAGACGACTCCGTCAACAACAAATTAAAAATAAAACCAAAAATAACTAGCCATTCATGAAAAAGAAATCAATCTAAGAAATGGAATGAAGACAATTTCAAATTAACCAACTACCAAGTATCAAAACATAAATCGGAGTTCTTGCAAATAAGAAGAAAATAGGTATTGTTAAAATAGAAATGCAATGCAAATAAATTTTAGGATTAAATACTTGTTACTCCCTGTACTTTTCACCGAAAAACAGTTCAGTCCCTCACCTTTTAAATTAAACAATTTAGTCCTTATTCTCTCTAATTCTCACACAACAGGTCCCAAAATGACCATTATACCCCTCACTTTCTTTTTTTATATTTTTTATTTATTTTTCTCTCTTTTTTATTTTTATTTTTCCTGCTTATCTCTCTCTCTCTCTCTCTCTCTCCAAACCCCCGAACCCAATCACACTGAACACTCTCCTCTCTCTCTCTCTCTCTCTCTCTCTCTCTCCTCTCTCAATTTGATGCTCTCTTCTTCTTCTTCTTCAATCTCATCACCCCCTTTCAAACCTTAACCCTAAAATCTTCTCCTCCCCCAGCAATGGCCTCCTCCCCCGACCACAACCACAACCACACCCTGAACGGCGATTCCAACACCCACGCCTCCAAAAAGCCCAAACTCTCCTTCATCACCCCCTCCGAAATCGCCGCCGAATTCTCCCACCACGACCCCACCGTCGCCCAAATCAACAACGGCAGCTTCGGGTCCTGCCCCGACTCCGTCCTCCAGGCCCAGCGCCGCTGGCAGCTCAAGTACCTCTCCCAGCCCGATCACTTCTACTTCAACCACCTCCAAACCGGCATCCTCGACTCCCGCACCCTCATCAAGGACCTCATCAACGCCGACCACGAAGACGAGTTCTCCATCGTCGACAACGCCACCACCGCCGCCGCCATCGTTCTCCAGCAGGCCGCCTGGGGCTTCTCCGCCATCGTCCTCAGTTGGTTGTTCCGGCGGTTTTGGACTTTGTCAATAGGTTTGAAGGCGGAATTGAGGGGATCAGGAAGAGAAATCATGAGACTGTTGTTGAGATGGGGCAGATGTTGGCGGAGCGATGATCAGAGTGGAGGTCGGAGAGGTTGATGGTGGGGATTGATTCGGCATCGGGTTGGGTCGTGGGTTGGAATTGGTGTGATATTATGGGTGGGTGGATAAAGATCGGGGGATGGAGGAGAGACTTGAGTCGACGAGGCCTTTGACTCCGAGCTTGGAGTCGTCGAATTGTCGATGTGGATGAACTCGAGGTCAGAGACGAATTTGGAGAGAGAGAGAGAGAGAGAGAGAGAGAAGCAGGAAAAATAAAAATAAAAAAGAGAGAAAAATAAAAAAAAATATATAAAAAAAGAAAGTGAGGGGTATAATGGTCATTTTGGGACCTGTTGTGTGAGAATTAGAGAGAATAAGGACTAAATTGTTTAATTTAAAAGGTGAGGGACTGAACTGTTTTTCGGTGAAAAGTACAGGGAGTAACAAGTATTTAATCCTAAATTTTATATGTTTATGATTTGGAGTTGAGCTGTATTTCCAGCAACACTGAATTGAGGAAGGCCTTGCTGTCTAAGTTGAATCGGTCTATATTGGTGATCGAGGATGTTGATTTCTCTGTGGAAATCCAAAACAGAGAGGCAGAGGAGGGTGCTTTTCAGAGTAATAAGTCCAAAAAGATGGTGAGCGTTATTCTTGTGTTAAAGATGTGATCATTTTTCCATGATTTGGTTACTTGTTGTGTTAAATGTGCTTGTGTTATGTTGAAGATGAGATCTTTATTTATTTTTTATGTGCTAAAGATGTGACCTTTACTTTCACAATTTGGCCATTTCTAATTCTGTTTAGCTAAAACGTACTTGATGATTGCCAGTTGACGCTTTCCGAGTTGTTGAACTTCATTGATGGTTTGTGGTCGAGTTGTGGTGATGAAAGGATCATAGTGTTCACAACGAACCATAAGGATCGGCTTGACCTGGCATGCTGCGTCCGGGGCGAATGGACATGCACATTAACATGTCCTATTGCACTACAGGGGGTTTTAACATATTGGCCTCGAACTATCTTGGCATTCATCACAGCAACCGTCACAGGCTTTGTGGTGGAATTGAAGGACTAATTGAGAGTAGTGAGGTCACTCCTGCAGAGGTTGCTGAGGAGCTAATGAGGATCGATAATGCTGATGTTGCTCTTGAAGGACTAGTGAGTTTGCACAAGGGAAAGAATAATGCTGATGATTTTTATTAGCTTATTAAAAATCGTCATGTTGGTGTTCTCGCTTCGATCACTTTCAATCATAGTGGCCTATTTCAAATGTAAAGGATTTTTCTTTAACATTAGAATTTAGTAATAAATGAAACTTAGAAGTAAAAAGATAACCCTTGAATGTGTAATACAAAGCTTTGATGAGTAGTCTGTGTCGAAATGGTGATGCTGGAAAAGTCTTGCTAGTATGGAACATTAGCTTTAGTTAGTTCAATCTTCATTACTGAAAAGTTAGAAGGAAACTTGGTTAATTTCTTTAGTTTGCTAAGGACACCCTAAAAAATGGTCTTGATGGTAAATAGCCCACTGAGGAAGAGTATAAGAGACTCAACATAAAAAGGAGAGACTTTTGCTTTCCAAAAAAAAAAGGAGAGACTTTTGTCCGCAATGTATTCATGCAAATTTCTGCTCAATTTCAGAAAACGCTGCACAATTGGCTGGTTTTAACTCAAACCGCGTTCAGCTCCCTTTTCAAACATGCCCAGTTAACCTGGCTCTTCTCTAAGCAAGTTGTGAGAGAATTACCATGTTGCCTTTCTGAAACGAACCAGCATTGGCTAGATTGGTCACATAGACAAGGATGGTTTAGTAAATCGACTAAATTCCATTCTGAGCCTCTGGATTATAAACCTGCCTTTCTCTTCCATTTGAAGTAAACTTGCAGCTTTCCTCAGAAATGCTAAAGATTTACAGGATGCTGTTGTGAATGTCTGTGTGATCGATCATACTCTCATCTGCATCAAAAGTTGGCGACTAAACAACCATACAAAACCCAATTCATGTAAGTTCTACTTGCCCCAAACTCAATTCTACAAATTTGATTCTATTGGAATTTGTCAATCAATGAAATTGGGTGCATTCCTATGTGTTCTGTGGTACCTTATATGTTTATTCAACACCAAAGAATCTTCTTAATACTTCCAATTTTGGAAAATATGCTTTTTAAAAGGATCAAGGGGCCAGGGGATTTGGAACCATTCATGTTGGAGTAGGAGCTTAATTTAGTGCACCATTGATACTGATATAGGGTGACTATAGAAGTATAGAGTTGGCTATGATGCATATATTCAACTAGATTGATTCTAGGAAATTAGGAATTAATATTTGCTTAGCTTAGTTTCTGGGTAATTGGCTAAATATTGTACTGACTGTTTGTCTTGAGTTCCTTATAAGCCCTCATGTGTACTGAAATCTTAGTAAAGGTACCTAAGGGTGTCTTTGGTATGACTATGCTTTTAGCATTTTTGAGAATAAGTGACTAAAAAGCAAAGAAGCTAAGTATTTGGTAAATGACTTTTTATCAAGGTTCTAAAAATCGGGTTAGGCGGCTGCCTAGGCGCTAGGCGCCTCCACCCAGTTCCGATTTTAGCCTAGTCGAGTAAGCTAGGCGCTGGGGAGAAAATCGGCCGCTGGGCGGAGCTAGGCGGGAGCGATTAGGCGTTTCACCTTTTTTTTTTTTTTTTTTTTCTAGACTTAAAACCAATTTACCCAAAGTCCCAAATCGAAGATAGGGTTCTGGACCAAAACTAAGTCGTCGTTTTGAACCAAAACCGGAGGCCACACTCTTTCTCTTTCTCTCAGTCTCTCCCTCTCTCTGCGGTCCAAAACTGGAGGAAGACGAAAGCATCAGAGAAATGAGGCTTTTGATACATACCCAGATGCAGATGATGATTCTTACCTGAGGGTGGATCACAGATTTGCAGCGGTGATCAGAAGAGAACCGACCGGAGGCATTAGGCGGAGGTAAGGTGAGGTCGGGACTGCATGAGGTGGTTGAAGTTTTTCTCATTTTGTTTCGATTGAGAAGCTTTATCTACTTTAGAAAAGAGGAGGAGGAAGATTAGAGGATGCTGGGCTCTGGATATACTTATTCAATTAGGGCGTGTTTGTTATGAGGGACTGGACGGGATTGGACGGGACTGGGTATCATAACACAAGGTAGCCCGTGTTTGGCAACAACCGGGACTGTGTTAAATGAGACTCTGCAGTCCCCAAAACACAGCCCACACCGTCTACGATAGTGACGCCAAAACGCACGGGATTGTGGAAGCTGGAGTTGTAGACGCTGAAATCCATTCTCGCTGGATCTGCTTCGCCTCAACCTCATCATTCTCTCTCTCTCTCATTCCATTCTTTTGCTCTTCGGGAGTTCGGGTTCAATTTCATGCTCTCTCTCTCTTTGCACTGATTATTTTTCACTCTCCCCTTCAACCCTCTACCTTCTTCTTTCTCTATCTCTTGTATTATAGATGATTTGTTTATGGGTTGTAACTAGTTTAAGGATTTGGCGTCTGGGTAGCTTGATCTGCTGAGAATTTTGATCAATTTGGTGCTTGACCTGGTAAGATTTGTGATCAATTTCACGTTTGTGCTATTCTGTTCTTCTGGGTTTTTTTTTTTTTTTTTTTTCTGGGTTTAAGAACTGGTTTTTGTTAAATGTTGAGATTTGTCTCTGTTTTTTGCTCTTGCTTCGTTCTTGTCCCTCTTCATCTCCTCTTCTCTTCAATTCTCACGGAGAAGCTCAGCCTAAAAAAATGGCTTATTCCTCTGTTCGTTGCTCTTCCAGAAACCCAGCCTACATTCCCAAGCTCGAGCCTTTCAGCCGCTCCAAGTTCGATCGCGCCATTAAAGGACCTACCCTGATCGAAAAGTGCGAGAACGAGCTATCTGGTAAGTTGGGTTTTGAATGCACGATCTAAGCTATTGTTTGTTTACTAAGGTTTCGTTGGCTATCACTACTCAAGGCTTGATTAATCATTAATTGAGTTGGTTCTCCTTTGTTAGTTTTCAACTCCACCAATCAAGGCTTATTCTGGTGTTCTTCTTGCTTCTGTGTTTTGTTCTTTCTTATTGTCAGTTGGAGCACCAAACATGGATCAGGACTCTTATAGAAATAAGCCACGTTATAAGAGTCCGGGACTGTTATAAAAATTAAGGTGAAGGATGATAGTCCTGTGAAACAAACATCACCTTAATGTCATAATTAGGATCAGCACAGGAACCAGAGGATAAGCATTAGAACCAGAAAGTAGAAAGTAGAAACAGATAAAGAAAGAGTCTCGGGTCTAGACTAATAAAAAAAACAACTATACAAATGCCATCGGGAAAAAAAAAACTATACAAATAAAAAAAAAGGAAAAAGGACTCTAGCTAGACTTTATAAAAATTTATATCTTTCATGTCTCATGTGAAAATAGAATTTCTTGTTATAAAAATTATAATATTTTTTACATTTTTATTTATATATGTTATAAAATAAATTTAAAAAATAAAAACCGCCTAGGCCCTTAGGCGCTAGGCTTCGGACCACCGCCCGACTAGCGCCTAGCATTTTTTAGAACCTTGCTTTTTATAAGTGTTGTGAGTGCTAAAGCAGTAACAAAGTGTTTGGTAAACTAAAAGTGTTGTGAGTTTGTAGAATGACCGATTTGGACATAAAAGAATTTTTTGCCTTAATTGTTTGGTAATATAATGTAGTTCAAGTTTCTTTAATTCAAAATGTGGTGCAATTTTAGGCCTGGGCACAGTCCCAGCTCGGCACCTAATTTGCAAGGCCCGGGACCGAGTCTGAATTTTTCGAGTCGGGCTCAAATTTCGTTTTTAAGTTTCAGGGACCAGAAAGGCCCGAACCGAAAAAAACGGGGCCGGTCCTCGGGTTTTTTTCAGGCCCAAAAGGCTAAAAAAAAAAACAACAGATCTTGCTCCAAACTTCCAAAGCCACCTAACCACCACCATTGAGAGAGAGAGAGAGAGAGATTGAGATGTTTTGGGGTTGAGTAACAAAGAAAAACTAGAAAGAGAGAGATTTTGGGTTGAGTAACGACAGAAGAAGAATTAGGAATTTCTCTACAATTGATCTAATGGGGAAGGACCAAAGGAGGACTAGGGAGAGAAGGGAAAAGAAAAGAAAAAAGACAATGGAGGCGTTTGGGGAAAAGAAGATAAGGAGAAGAAAAAAACAAAAAAGAAAGAAGGGGGGAACTGGGGAGGAACAGAAAGAAAGAAGAAAGAGAAAAAGAGAGAGTCCAGAAAGAGGAGGGGTGGGACCGGGGGAGAATTAGAGTAGAAGAATCTCGAGGAGAAGAACGTGGGGAGAGAAGGAGGAAAAGAAAAAGGGGTAGGAACTAGGAAGACTTATATTTTATTAAAAATATTTATTAATTAATAGTCGGGCCCAACGGGCTTTATTATATTTCAAAATATTGGACCAGATCCGGATCGGATTTGAGCCTGTTCGGACCAGACCGGAGAATATTAACAAATTTTTTTTGCAAACCCGGACCAAATCGGGCAGTCCGGGCCGGTTTTTCGGGCTTACGGACTTTTTCGCCCACTCCTATGCAATTTCATTAATCAAGACGGCAGCGGCACCAGCCTCATTTCAAAAAAAAAAAAATGCGGTGTGATTTAATCTTGGACAGCCGAATTCTAATTTATTAGTTCATTTTACCTAATGCATAGTAATAATCAATTGGAAATCAAATTGCATGCAAACCATCCAATGATCAATATTTGTACCAAAAGCATTGTGATACATCAATTCATCAAATATTGAATTTAAGGAACATTATTATGGCATTCATACATTTCAAGTTTCCTAGCTAAGTTTTACATGATGAAAGATAATATAACTTGCTGCATTGCTTGGTATTCCGCTTGATCTCTGAATTAATACCAACTGCAGCAACTCCTATTGGTATTCCAGTTCCAAGAACTCCAATTGATTTTCCTAACAACACAGATTTGAACAGCAAAAGGCACAAGCACTACTTTCATTGCTAGTTCATGAACAAACCCTGAAACCCAATTAGCTAATTACAGAAAATCAAACTAGCAGCTAGCTCATGAACAAACCCAATTGGTCCTGACCCAAAAAACTAGCAGCGAGATTTTCGAGGACGGCGGAGAGATAGACCGGAGCGCCGCCGCCGACTAGCTCGCCATGCGGAGGTTAGAGGGAAGCATACTCCTAACGACTTGCCGCCAGTTCTGTAAGCTCTCACCGCCCAGTTTGAATGCAATTCCATTTTCTGATCGAAATCCCACTCCCCAAAACAACATTGTGTCATGGAACAAAATGATTGCCGGGTACGTCAGAAATGGCCAAATGCGAGTTGCCCACAACCTGTTCGATGAAATGCCTGTCAAAGACGAAGTTTCCTGGAACACCATCTTATCGGGCCTGCACAACACGGAAGACCCAGATGGAGTTAATCGATGTTTCTTGCAAATGAGAAGAGATGGGTTTAGACCAAATGAGTATACCATCTCCATAGTATTGAGAGCCTTTTTGGGGACTGTGCTTAATGTTTTGGTCCCGCAGATTCATGCCTTGGCAATACTCTCGGCGCTCAACTCAACTGTGTTTGTTGGGTCGGCACTTATGAAAGGGTATGCAAATATAGGGGATGGAGTAGCTATGGCTAGAGTATTCGATGAGATTTCGGCCAAGGATGTGTCATCTTGGAATGCATTGATTTCGGGTTACATGGAATTGGGGTGCATGCATGACGCTCAAAGAGTTTTTGATGGGATGCCGGAGAGGAATATAGTTTCTTGGACTAGTTTAGTAAATGGGTATATCAGAAATAGGAGGGTTAACAAGGCTCGCTCCGTTTTCAATAAAATGAGTGCAAAAAATGTGGTCTCATGGACTGTTATGATCAGTGGTTATGTGAAGAATCAGAAATTTGTAGATGCTTTGGAACTTTTCCTCTTGATGTTGAAGTCAGGGACTCTGCCCAATCAGTTCACATTTTCAAGTGTGCTGGATGCAAGCGCTGGTTGTTCTTCACTTATCTTCGGTCAGCAAGTACACTCACACATCTTAAAGTCTGGTATACCGGAGGATGTAACCTTGTCAACCTCGCTTGTTGATATGTATGCAAAATGCGGTGATATTGCTGCAGCGTTTTGTATTTTTGGATCCATGCCAAAGAAAAACTTGATATCCTGGAATTCAGTTATAGGAGGTTATGCAAGGCATGGATTTGCTACAAGAGCATTGGAGGAATTTGAGAGAATGACTAACTGTGGTGTTAGGCCTGATGCAGTTACATTCACAAACGCGTTATCCGCTTGTGCACATGGTGGGATGATTGAAGAAGGAAAAAGCCTCTTTAACACCATGAAGTCAAAGTTCGGAATGGAACCACAGGTAGAGCATTATGCTTGCATGGTGGACCTCTATGGGAAAGCAGGTGAGCTAGAGGAAGCGGAGAAGTTGATACATGGGATGCCATTTCAGCCGGATGTTGTTATTTGGTGTGCGTTACTTGGTGCTTGTGGTTTGCATTCAAGTTTGGAACTTGGTGAGTTTGCGGCAGAGGAACTTGATAAACTAGAAAGTGACCATGCTGCAATATATTCAACGCTTTCAAGGATTCATGGGGAAAGAGGAGTTTGGAATAGTGTGCTCGAGTTAAGGAAGACAATGAAAGAGAAAGGCGTTCAAAAGCAGAATGCAGGTAGCTGGGTTGAGTCTGCACGAGTAATTAGATAAACCACTAGTATCTTCCTCGTTGCTGATCTTAATCTACTCCAAACCAACTGGCTACAGTACTCAAAAAAACGCATGCCTGCTTCCAACACAGACTCACTCGTCTAGATGAGCAAATTTATTTGTTTGTAAGTGGCTATCTCCACCTGGGGAGCAGCCAAAGGAGTCACAATTGGAGTCAAAATCTCCCGAGTCAGGTCCCAACACCGTACTCTTATTGGTCTCCCAATGGAGAGACTCTTCGGGTCCAATCTCAGGTTCTGGTTAATCAACAGGTGAGACATTTTATCGAGTTGCATTGACCCTATGATCATGACAAACTTGACTACTAGAGTGAATTATTGGTTTTTCCAGTTTGCCAGTCCCGATCAAGTTCTCATAATTGCTAGTCCCTCGTTCAACAGTGAGAGAAGTTGGTGGGGCTTGACCGCTTGAGTTATCTCGAAATTAAGGGGAATTTGATTCTACACCCAAATTCACACACCCCTTTTAGAATAAACTCATCCATAATAGTGTTTTAGTATACACCCAAACCAATTAATTAGGTTTATTTAAAATAAAAAAACCTATTAAATAGGATAAATATTAAAACCCAATGTTGTTAAGAATTACTAAAGCTGCCACTATCAAATTCCCCATTCACCATTAATATCAAAATCCAGTCTTGCTGCCGATGTAATTACTCAACCCTTGATTCCAACAATTGAAAACTCTCCTCTGGGATGGAGGTTATGTAATCTCCACATTCAAAAGCCTAATCTCTACATTCAAAGCCAGTATCAATATCTCCACAATCATGCGATTATGTTTTTGATTTCAAATTGTGATTGTGATATAAATGGATCACACAATCAGAGGTTGGTGGGTTGCCTTTGTTCAACTGCATATCCCTTTCATCCGATTGGCACGGTTGATGAGCATTGTATTTGCTACCTATTCAATAGGTGTGTGTCCTCCTGATGAAGAGGTATTTGTTTTGTGATTTTTCAGGGTTTATGCTATTGAATAGGTATAATAGACTCTACAAGTTCTTGATGGCTAAAGAATACTCCCACCTAGAGTTTAGGTGCGAACTTCTCCACAATCATGCGATTATGTTTTTGATTTCAAATTGTGATTGTGATATAAATGGATCGCACAATCAGAGGTTGGTGGGTTGCCTTTGTTCAACTGCATATCCCTTTAATCCGATTGGCACGGTTGATGAGCATTGTGTTTGCTACCTATTCAATAGGTGTGTGTCTTCCTGACGAAGAGGTATTTGTTTTGTGATTTTTCAGGGTTTATGCTATTGAATAGGTATGTTATTGTTACTCCCACCTAGAGTTTTTAGGTGCTATCTAATAATAGGAATATCTACACAAACATATCTACTAAAAATTAGCAAATATATAGATCAAATCTGAAAGTATAATTAAGGCAATTAATCTTTTTAAATAAGGAATATCTACACAAACATATCTCCTAAAATATGGCATCAGTTATATACTATAATTAAGGCGATTAATCACGTTGAGATATCTAATAATAGGAATATCTACACAAACATATCTACTAAAAAATGGCAAATATATATATCAAATCAGAAAGGAAGAGATATACAATAATTAAGGCAATTAATCATTTTTAAATAAGGGAAAATAAATTGATTGTATTAAGGGAAATTTTTAAGAACAGTACATGAACTTAAGGCCACTCCGAATTAAGGTGCCCAACGTTTATATAACCCAAAATAAGTACATGAACTTTTAATCCCGACCCAGTTTTCATACATGCCGTCACTAACACCGTTAACACCTATGCCTTATTAATATGCCACGTGGCATAGATGTTAACGGTGTTAGTGACGGCATGTATGAAAACTGGGTCGGGATTAAAAGTTCATGTACTTATTTTGGGTTATATAAACGTTGGACACCTTAATTCGGAGTGGCCTTAAGTTCATGTACTGTTCTTAAAATTCTCTCTTGTATTAAATTCTAATTTGTGTTTATAACTGATGCCATATTTAAATTCAAAAAAAAAAAAACAACTATATTTGAGGAATATTTTCCTTATTCAATCAGAAGGGTAAAATAGTCAAACTAAAAAAACGTGAAAAAACTTAATTATAGACTTAAAACCTATAAGGAATGTTTAATTATGTGAATGGGTGTAGATTAAAAGAAAATGTAGGAACAGGGCCGGTCCTTAGGTTCTTGATGCCCAGGGCGAAACTTTTTTTGGTGCCTAGGGCCGGTCTTGAGATTTTTTTTTTTTGTTGATGATTCTGAGATTAATTCGACTTCGAAAAATTATAAATTAATGACAAGTTTTTAGAATAATCAACGAAACCACAAAAAACAAGCAACAAAATTTATAATATCCAAAATTTCAAAAATAAAGAACACCAAATATCTATTTTGATCTATACCTCAACCTGCATCATGGAATGTCAAAAAATATGTCTACTCACCGAAGAAGAACAGAAAAATAGAGAGGAGAAAGATTATTGGGAGATGAAAAGAAGATAGGGGAAATATTGAAAATGACAAATGATGCAAGTGAATCGAGGGATTTACTAACCATAAAAACCCCAAATTTAAAGAGAAATTTGTTTGATTTCAAAGTTTTGAAGAGAGTGAAATACTCTGCTATAATGTTGCATGACTTTTTACAGTTCTCGATGACTCGAAGAGTTGAAGAAGAAGAAAACACGTAGCTAGTATCGTCTAGGCTTCTTAAATAAAAGAATTTTTTTGTTTTTTTTTTCAAGTTTCCTAGCATATATTGCTATTTATATATAAATATATCAATATATATATATATATATACACACACACACAGGCGGGTTCTGAAGCGGACGTCCGCACTTTGCTAAAGTGCGGACGGCGACGCAGCGACGGTGTTCCAGGCGGCGACGGCGGCTCGGGGCTTGGCGGACGGAGGCCGGAGGCTTGGCGGACGGAGGCCGGAGGCTTGGCGGACAGTTCTGGGCAGCGTTCGAGGTTGAAGGAGGTCGGAGTTGCAGGTTTCTGGGCAGCAAGCTCACCTGCAACTGCAGGTTTCTGGGCAAGGCTGCAACCACGTCGCCGGCGACTCCACCCACTGCAGACCCGTCCGTCCGACCCCTGGCATCCGTTCGGCAAGCTCCGCCGCTCCGTCACGCCCCGAGCCGAGCTGCTGCATCGACGTCCGCACTTTAGCAACAGTGCGGACGTCCTCTTTGGAACCGCTCCGTATATATATATATATATAACCTTGTATTCAAAAAATTTGTCCCCTACCTTTCCTTGGGCCTTGGGCTGTCGCCAGGCCGGGCCTGTGTAGGAATGAGTTTTTCTTAATAGGAGCTTCATTTTTTGGGTTTTTTTCTTTCTAATTTTCTCCAAAATTAATGTCGACACTCTTATGCAGCTAACCATCTTGAAATGAAGGTCCACAGAATTAGGTATATATCCATAAAAGAGCTTCTTCTATAGGGTAAATGCCATCCATCATATTAGAAATAGGCAGTACCATTTACCAATGAACCAGAACTAATGTGTAAATGTTAGTTGTAACGCATTGATCACCGACCAGATTTCTACCACAATGAAGGTTCACCAACCACACATTAGAGCATGTAGTGATACGTGTTCAGTTTGATCAAAAACTCAACAGCAACACAACAAAAGACAAGATAGTACTTGGTTTGCAACTGAGACAGCATCTGAGTAGGGTGGGTAAGGTGACGGCGCTGATAGGAGTAACAATAAATAGACCCATTTTTTCAACCAACTAATTGTTAAGTAATAACACATGCATGCTTTCTTTCTCATAATAAATACTTCAGATTCCGTCCTGGACTCTGGAGCTGCACCAATATTTGATTCTCATCTCATCCCTGTGTAAGCTCTCTATCTCTCGCTCCATCTTTCATACATATAAAATAGAAAGAGTAGTCCAAGTGGGTAAGTATGTATATGCCTACAAATATATGTATACTAAGTGCTTCATTCGATATAGAGATTTTCAAATACTATATATCTGGAGTTCATCTACACTGGGTTTCAGAAGTTTGTTGTATATTAAGTCATTCTTCTAATATGGTTGCTTGTTTGTATGTCAACCGCCTTCTTTTGTGTTTGGTTTACTTTTCAAATAATATCTGATATCTCTTCTTGTATGTATATGTTTGAACACAACAAGAGAGAATGAAGATTTTCTCTGCTCAAGTTGAGGAAGGAAGGGAAGGCCAGAATGGCAAACCTTCCGTTGGTCCGGTATACCGGAATTTACTGTCCAAAAACAATTTTCCTCCACCTCATCCCGATATAAGTACAGGCTGGGATCTCATTAGGTAATTCAAATCCTAAGACTTTATTTGTGTTAATAGTAGCAGTTTATATATCACATTTGAAAGCACAGGCTATTGTGCTTATATCAAATCGTATTTCTTTGATAGTAAAAAGAATCTTCATGTACTGCAGTCAATCTGCTCAGAAGTATCCTGGAAATCGAATGCTTGGATGGCGTAAAATAGTTGATGGAAAGGTAAATTATTATGAACTTAAAATATGCAGTGCTAGTTCATCATCATGTCCATGTCCAGTACATTTGGCAATTGAATGCAGTGCTAGTTCATCATCATGTCCATGTCCAGTACATTTGGCAATTGATTTCTGACTTGATTGTTTGTCATCATGCTGTTTAGATTGGACCTTATGTTTGGAAAACATACAAGGAGGTTTATGACGAACTTCTTCTTGTTGGTTCTGCATTACGAGCATCTGGTGTGGAACCAGTAAGTACTCGTACATGAATTTTGAGTTCTACAAATTATATAGTTGTGGATTTTTGGCAACTGAAACTAGCTCCTGTCTTTATTTTGGTTCATAATCTTATAATAGGGTTCCCGGATTGGGATCTATGGTTCAAATTGCCCCCAGTGGATTATGGCAATGGCGGTTAGTTTGGACATTCTTTTCATTTTCATTTTTCATTTGTTTTATATGATCAACCATCTGATGAATAACTTCTTTAAATTTCATGTAGGCTTGTTGTGCTCATAGTTTGATCTGTGTGCCTCTCTATGATACCCTAGGTAAAGACTATTCTTTGCAGAAAACTTCCTGATCACCTTTGGGATAATTTTAGATTCTAGTTTAGATAACTTTGGAGTGTGCAATGTATCCTCTCTATAAGTGTTTATTTTGTTTTTTGTTTTTTGTTTTTTATTTCTGTTGGTAATGGTAACTTTTGTGGTTTTTCATGTCAAGCAATTTACTTGCACCTCTCTTAAAGGTTTCTGTTGATGCAGGGCCAGGAGCTGTAAATTTTATCATAGATCATGCAGAGGTTGATGTTGTTTTTGTCCAAGATAAGAAAGTGAAAGAAGTGAGAAACTAGCATTATAAATGAAAATCATATTCTGCACATTGATTATTTTCACTAGCAATGAGCATATGCAATTCTGATTTAATAAAACTACTTTTCTTGTCAGCTACTGAAGCCTGAATGTACATCCATTCAAAGATTAAAAGGTTTGAATGTTTGGACTCTGTATGCTACCTGATGCTCCCAGAAGGCTTTGTACTGAGCTTGGTTGTTGTTGCAGTTATGGTTTGCTTCACTTCGTTGACAGATGAAGAGAAGGATAAGGCAGCGCACATTGGGATAAAACCATACTCATGGAATGAGTTCACAGAGATGGTTAGTGTCTCTATTTCAAGGAGAAGAACCTGCATTGCAAGTTTATTTAAGTTTTCCTTGTGCTGTTACCAGGCATGAATAATGTGTTTCCTTCGAAATTGTCTATGTAAATGGAAGCATACAACTATCTCACTCCCTTTAAGATGCGGAGTGTGATATTAAAGGTTTTTCATGTGAATTATAGTACAAGCCATGTTTTGCACATTAATCTGCTTGTAAATGCATTTTGTTCTTGAACCTTTACCTGGAATCCCAAATTTTGTTTTCCTTTCTTCAGTTCTTGATTTTTGTTTCCTGTTCTGAGTAAAGCTTTTGTTTTCAGGGAATTCAAAACCCATCAAAGATCTTTCCACCTCTGCCTGAGAATATCAGCACAATTATGTACACAAGTGGTACCAGTGGAGCTCCTAAAGGTGTTGTGATAACACATGAAAACATGGCATATGGTGTCAGAGGCATTGACCTCTTTTTGGAACAATTTGAAGACAAGGTAAATGTGAAGTATGATAATTCAGTAGTTCTCTGATAAATTGCTTTCCAGACCAAACATGTGTCTTTTGCTTTCCTTATTTTCATATTACTATCAATGATAGCCTAAAAAGTTTTCATTCTGTTGACATATGCAACCATTTATGACTTTGAGTACGTAGATGACAGTGGATGACGTGTATCTATCTTTCCTTCCTCTGGCTCATATCCTGGACTGCGTAATTGAGTTGTATTTTTTCCGCAATGGTGCTTCTGTTGGCTACTATCATGGGGTATGCAACAACAACTTTTTACATCTTGTTGTTTCTTGATAAGCTTCCCCTGAAATCTGAATTTAGGGGAAGTTTCTGAAGGATCTTTAGGTACCTTTCAACATCCTGCTAGTAATTGCATTGAATCTCTTATTTGAAGGATCTTAATGCATTAGGGGATGATATAATGGAGTTGAAGCCAACACTTCTTGCTGGGGTACCTCGAGTCTTCGAGAAAATACATGAAGGCGTGAAACATTTTTGCTAGTCATCTGTATACAAAAACTTTTAGTCTTGTTGGTTTGTTATGGACCTGTCGATCTCAACTCATTTGCGCATGTTTCAGGTATAAAGAAAGCAGTCCAACAGCTCAATCCAAGGAGGCAGAAGATTTTTGACATTCTCTACAGATAGTGAGTCGGTCGTTTTTTCCATAATTATTCAATTTATATATGTAGTCCCTCACATCTCTTTTGTTACATACAGCAAACTTGCTTGGATGAACATGGGGTTTAAAAACAAAAACGCCTCACCACTTGCTGATCTGTTAGCCTTCAGAAAGGTTGCATCTTCTCCTCAACACAAAAGGACCATAATACAAACTTTCTATTACAGTATTGCATAATTTATCATGTGACCTTGTTGGCTTCGCCATAAAACAAGACTTACCATTTAATTTTCAATTTTTTCCAAAGATAAAGAATAGGCTGGGTGGTAGAATTCGTCTTATAATATCAGGAGGTGCACCCTTAAGCTCTGAGATTGAAGAATTCTTGCGAGTTACTTGCTGTTGTTTCGTACTCCAAGGCTATGGTAAACAAATGTTCACTGTTAGTTTATGTCTCCATGCTGAAAGCTATTTAGTTTATATGTACACCTTTTATATGTATACAACTGATAATTGACCCAATCACATGCATTACTCTTGGTTGTTTATTTCAGGGTTGACAGAAACTGTTGGCCCAACTACTCTCGGGTTTCCTGATGAAATGTGCATGATTGGTGCTGTTGGTACCGTATCTGTTTTCAACGAGCTGCGCCTCGAAGAGGTTCCAGAAATGGGCTACAATCCACTTGGGGATCCCCCTTGTGGTGAGATATGCTTGAGAGGAAAGACTGTTTTTTCTGGCTATCACAAAAGTCCTGAATTGACCAGAGAAGCAATTAAAGATGGATGGTTCCATACAGGTTCATTATATCATGATTAAAAATGATTTATAATACATGCAAATGTTCTGTTGCCAGATGTTAAACAGACTTTTGAGTCTATCGTTATGTTGGTTTTCCCCTAATGGCATACTGCTTAATTTTTCAGGTGACATAGGGCAAATACTTCCAAATGGAACCATCAAGATCATTGATAGGAAAAAGAATCTGATTAAACTCTCGCAAGGAGAGTACGTTGCACTTGAGTACTTGGAAAATGTATATGGCATTTCTTCTGTTATTGACGATATCTGGGTATATGGTAATAGCTTCAAGTCGAAGCTTGTTGCCGTGGTGGTACCAGAAGAAGAAAGCACCAAGAAGTGGGCTTATTTAAATGGTCACATTGGTTCATTTTCTGATCTTTGTTTTCTTGATCAGCTCAAGAGCCATATCCTGGAAGAACTCAAGTTAACAGCTGAGAAGAACAAGGTAACTCGATCTCTGATTATTGTTCAGCTAACCTCAGTGAGATCTGGAACCAGTATTGTACCGAAAGAAATTCTTAAAGCTCTTGAGCACAACTCAATGCATTTGTGTATGAGTTCGGTACAATTCTAGTCTGCTGCCTTCACCGTGGACTAAGTAGGGGCATGCAGTTCCTTCTTGTTCTTTTAGTTTCTCAACTTCTTTTTGTTTTACTTATTTTCCATGGGACAGGATGATTTCATACTTTCCTCTTATTTGTTTTCAACCAGCTGAGAGGTTTCGAGTATATAAAAGAAATCATTGTTGAGCCTCGCCCCTTCGACATGGAAAGAGACATGGTGACTGCAACTTTGAAAAAGAAAAGAAATCAATTGCTCAAGTTTTACCAGGTAAATTAGCATGTTCTGAATTCTGATCAAGGAATTACTGCTAATTAATCAACTATGATAGCAACTAACAACTCCACACTTTACAGGCTAGACTTGATGAGCTCTACCAAAATCTGGACGCTGGACGAAAATATTAGTTATATCAAAGTAAGACACTGAGGGAAATAAGGCAATGCATATTAGTAATGAGATACTGCATCATATATGTATGTCAAACTGCTTGTAATGTTGCAATGTATTACTTGGCTAAATTCACTGTTACTCTTGTAATGAGTGTGCTGTTTGGGATGAGGAGGCTTTTGCCTCCGCTTGAGTCTTGCCCCGTTGCTGTTCTGATCTTGATGTATCCCTTTCAATTCAATAAGACACTTTTTGTGCCCCCTTTTAATTCAAGAAGTATCTTCTCTGATGTGGTGACATGATCTGTTTCTTCAAACTGTTACATTCACCACTTGCTAGATAGGAGACATACTGTTTTTCAGCCAAAGATTTTTAAAACTCAGTTATGAACACACCAACTTGCCGCCAGTTTTGTTCACTTTCAGTGGGCAGTTTGATTCTCAGAACATTGTGTCGTGGAACAAAATGATTGCCGGGAACTTGAGAAATGACCAAATACGAGTTACCCAGAACCTGTTCCCTGAAATGCATGTCAGAGGCGTCGGTTTTTTTGGAACACAATGTTAGCAGGGTTGCAGAAGACCAATGAGTAGTATATCATCTCCAATTCTCCATAGTAGTGAGAGCCTTTTGGGACAGTGTTTAATGTTTTGGTCTCGCGGATTCATGTCTTTGTAATACTGTTCGTGCTCAACTAACGCGTGTTCGATGGGAAGGTAGGGGATCAGAGTAGCTATAGCCAAGCCAAGGATGTGTTGTCTTCTGGTCTAGGAATGCATTTACATCAAGTTACATTGAATTTTGGGGTGAAAGCGTGAGGCTCAAAGAGCTTTTGATGGGATGCTGGAGAGTAGTACGATTTCTTGGACTAGTTAACAAAGCTCGCTCCGTTTTCAATAACTTGGTGGGAAAGATTAAATATGTGGTCTCTGATGCACTAATATGATCAGTGATATGAGTTCTCAGATATTTCTGATGCTGTGGAACTTATGCTGATGAAACAGAAATACGAACGAGCTAAGGTTTCAGAATTTCAACTTGCTTTTGAGAAAATAAAAGAGGCAGGGCTGAGTCCTCCACTGCTCTTAATCTATATGGGTTGTTAGGGTTGCACTTAGAGCTGTCACTCGGTCGGTTCGAATCAGTTATAGGTATTACTAAATTTAAAACCAAAGCTTTCGGTTTTAAAATTGAGCTACCAATTACTAATCCAAATTTTCGGTTTTTAATCATATCTACCAAATTCGATAATTCGATTTTCGATATTACCAACTGTAAAACAATTAATCCTTTGTAATAAAAATTAGAATGAACAATACTAGGTTTTTCAAATTTATAGTTGTAAACTTTGTATTCATCTACTTATTATAGCTTTCTTTTGTACATATGACATCAAGTTTTAGCCATTATTTAACAATCTTTGTCCAGGTTACTTAAAGTACATGTACTAATAATGTAGTATATGTAGAAGAAAATAGATGAGGAGAAACGTTTTTCTCTCTCTCTCTCTGAGAAAACCCTAAGGAGGCTTCAGAACCTTGAAAATATTCTCGTCCGGCGGCGCCCGGTCGCCGGGGGGTCTCCAGCCACACCGCCACCATGGGTTTGCTGCCGGACGGGAGGTCTAAATGCTCATGGGATTGTCGGAGGGAATTTGCTCGGGTTTTGTCAACAGTTCGGCTGGGTTTGTTCGATAGGGTGTTCGTGGCTTTACGGATCTGGTCGTCGATCCTCGCTGCTGGTTCTCGGATCGCCGGTGCCCTGGATTTCGATTCGACGGCGGGGTACGGTCACGGGCCTGGAACAGAGTTGGTTTTCTGTGCTGGATGCATCTCGTGGCGGCGTTGGCTTGGGACGGCTTGGAGGCAAGGCGGAGAGGGCGACGCGGGTCGGGCGATGTGGGTCAGCCGGAGCGAGGTCCGGTCAGTGGAGGTCCGAAGGGATGGTGGGAGGCAAGGTGGACTGGCCCGAACCAGAGTGATGGGCCTGCAGCAAGTTTTTCTTGGTGGACTTCCTATTGGGCCGCTAATTGTTGGGCTGGGGTTTTGCCCTAGTCCATTGCTATTTTGGGCTGGGGTTTAGGCTCTTGGCCCAAACCTATGTTTTTAGCTTTTGTCTAATTACAATAAGTTTATTGTATTAGAAACCTAACGAGTGTAGTTTGGCTTGTCTATTCGCTATGTTTCCATAGCTTTTAGGCTCGCTTTTAAAGTGAGCGATTAGTTCGAATATAGTTGGTCTATCCTATGTACTACTGTGGCTCCTCCACGAAACCTTGATCTGGCTATTGTTATGTGTCAGCGGGTGAGTATGTAATGGCCTTCTTGACATGCGCTATTATCAATGGAATTACCATTCATTCAAAAAAAAAAAAATGTAGTATATGTAGTAATATTCATACTATTATGAAAATTTTTATGTTTATTTCTTAATATACATGTATGTGTATCGGTTAGTATTCAGTCGGTTTGGTAATTATCAAACCAAGTGGCTGACCTAGTTGCACTACAACTACAAGGAAGCACTTCGTTAGCCGTTTTATCACAGTTAAAAAAAAAAAAAAAAAAAGGGAAATGCTTTAAACAAAAGCACTTTTGGCTTTTGCCTCCCTCTGGGAGCTCAAGCACGTGGAGGAGCATTGCTCATGGAGCCTCTCTTCTAAGGCAAGGTCTTATATGGAGAATTGGGGATGGCATGACTGTAAAGTTTTGGACTGATCATTGGCTGGGTACGTTTCCTCTCATTGATGTTGCTTTGCCTGGTTATTTGGCTAACATTGATGATACTGTAAGTATCTTTTGGGACAACAATGGATGGGACATTGATAAATTACAAATTTGTTTGCCTGAGACATTTATTCAACAGATCTTGAGCATTCCTCCTGGGTTTGAGGGGTGTGGCCCTGATATTCAAATATGGGGATATACTTCTAATGGTCGCTTTACTGTTAAATTGGCCTACAATAGTCTTTTTGATATGTCTGAGCCCAATCTTTTCAAGTGGAATTTCATCTGGTACCTTAATATCTCCCCCAAACTGAAAACTTTTCTATGGTCTGTTGTTCATGGGAAAATTCTCACAAATGTCCAAAGGGTTAAAAGAAACTTTTCTGGTGATGATAAATGTCATACTTGTGCCCTCATGCCCAAGACTCTTCTTCATCTTTTCAGGGATTGTCCGAAAGCCATGGCTGTTTGGAGAACTTTCAATTGGCCTACTGCTGTGAAACACACTTTTAACCTTGATTGGATTGGATGGCTTGTTGCAAATCTCCACTGTAAAGTTATTTACTCCAATAATATTCAGTGGTGTAGTATCTTTGTCTTCATTTGTTGGTATCTGTGGAAATGGCAAAATAAGGATATTTTTGATGTTGGTTTTCATAGACCCTATAATACCTCTCACATCATTCTGAATGCTACGATTGAGTGGTCTCATGCTCAAGCTAAACTTAACTTGGTGGATCAATATTGTTTCAATATGTTTTCTTGGACCATGCCTGATGATGGTTATGTGAAACTCAATGTGGATGGCACAAGAGCTGGTCAATCAGGACAAATTGGTGCTGGTGGAGTACTACGAGACCATAATGGTGATTGGCTTTCAGGTTTTATGATTAATGTTGGTAAAGGACAGGTCCTTACTGCTGAGGCTTGGGGCTTGCTTTCTGGTTTGAAACTTGCTACTGATTTACAGGTTAATAAGATTGAAATTGAATCTGACTCTGCCATTCTCATCAAACTCATTGTTGAAGGCTGTGAAAGTTCCCATCCTCTTGGAAGCATTCTGAACAGCTGCAAGTCACTACTTAATGGTTTTGAAGATGTGAAGATTAAGCATATTTTTAGAGAAACCAATATGACAGCAGATGCCATGGCTAAGAGCAGCCTCTCGTTGTAACCAATAAAAAAATAACCACTTTTGGCTTTTGTGCTAGCATCTGATAGATGCTTTCTAGAGAAGCACTTAGATTTAAATGTTAGGCTACATTTATGCAGTAAAACAAGACTTCGATCTTCATTGTTTCAATTATTTTCACTTCTGCAAGTTGAAGCACTTTCGGTGATGAAAACAACAAAAAGAAAAAACAGTAAGCCTGGTTCAATCATTTTATAAATTATAGACTTCCTACTAGATCTTGAATACCAGTGGACCAAGACAGAATCAAATACTAGAATACAAAATTATAAACTACGAAAACTAGTACTCAATAACTCGGGAAGATGGTACAGAAACATTGCTAAGCCTTTCGGCTATTGAGCTGCTGAGAGACACAGAATGCTTATGAGACCTATGTAAACCAGCTCTCACTGCTTCCATTGTTTACTTGGAAAGGAGGCATAGAAACATTGGGACATTATTTTCTGTTTCTGTTATCCTCCTTGTCGTCCCGCTTCCTGTAAAGCTTCTCAAGAACTCGCTTGGCCTCACACTGGGGAAAGTTGGCCAAATCATAGTAGTGTGGTGCTATATCAACTAGCCTGTAAACAGTAAAATTTGCAGATTAGAGCAGTTAAATCCCTCAACAAAAGGGAGAAGAGACAAGTAGCAACAGACATGTATGTAACACACACACACACACACACACACACACACATATACATATAGAGAGAGAGAGAGAGAGACTAACCATTCACCACGGATATCTGTCACTGTGCGGATAAAATTCCTGCTCGTTAAGACGTACTCATTGTAAATCACCCACTCTGGCTTGTGATCCAAGCAATTTGATGGATGTAAATGTACAACCTGCAAAAATAGAGTCCACAGAGTAGGTGGACAATGTAAGTATCTACAGTTGAACAAATATAGGTAATTATAATTCAAAGGAAAAAACAAAACTTTACGTACTTGGTTATCCTTCACAGTAAGGTAGTGACCAGTGCGTTCCAGATGAGCCACCTGCATGAAGTACCCAGCTAGCATAGCCTTTCTGATGTTGATGTAGTAGTCCCGACTCTTAAAATCAGTACTGCATAGCTTGAGATTAAACCGAGCCATAATGCGCACTAGCTGTTGTCTAACATTGTCTGCAGACTTCAATGCCCTCTGATTGACAAAGTTCTCATAGCACCACGATGGATCTTCATCTACACCCCATTCACACACAAGATTGTTAAACCAGAATTCACCAAATAACTTTCAGACTCAACCAGATAGAGTCAGATAGGTGTACTTACTGTTTTGCTTGTATGCATGATACACATTCAGCAGTGTGAGATGATCTCCATCGATGTGTCCAAACCTAGCTTTTGCTTCATCTGCAGCTTTCTGAGCCTCCCTAGGCCGGACAAAGCAATTGGGTACTAAGAAATAAATTGGTTATCACAGAAGGAGGCCCATGGAACGTTAGCAGATGCATAGAGGCGAGACCACACCATTTGCTTCATGAGATAATACTGAGAAACTGCAACTATCTGCATCAGCACTTACTTAGAAATCCATAGGTGCATGCCAACCGGGGGCATGGAACCCAGACAAGACAGTTGCTGATGACAACCTAATTTGACACGCAACTACTTTCATCACATGCATATTTGCATGCAGATGTTGTAGTTAAGACATCATGAGCACAGACAAATGTTGTAGTTAAGACATCATGAGCGCAGACAAATGATTTGTCTGCGCATATCAACAAGCATGCATCGTACAGCTTGACCTTATCTACTTTAAATGCAGATAACAAACAAAACAGACACGACTGACAAAGCAAACAAGGAAAAAAAATTGACAAGTACCTGAAAGCATGGCAGAAATCGACAAAATCTCGTTTGAGCAGTTAAACTCAGGGCTAACAACAAGCATCTTTGACATCTGAGGATCCAGAGGGAACTCGCTCATAATCTCACCCAGCTTGGTCAAGTTACCATCATCATCCAATGCACCCAAATAATTCAAAACCTCGAGTGCTCTCATTAATGTCTCTGGAGCAGGGGGATCCATAAAATCAAAATGAACCAAATCATCTATTCCTAGTTTCTTCAAAGTAAGCACTGTATTTGCAAGATTTGATCTCAGTATTTCTGGATATGTCTGCGGTACAAGATCATTATGGAAACTTTTCTCAGTATAAAGTCTGAAACATTTGCCTGGCTGAGTTCTTCCAGCACGCCCTGACCTCTGATGTGCACTAGCCTTAGAAATCGGAGATACCAACAAGGATTCAACACGCACTCGTGGGTTATAAACTTTCTGTTTAGAAAAACCTGGATCAATAACATACACGATCCCATCTATGGTCAGAGAAGTTTCTGCAATGTTAGTTGACACCACAATTTTCCTTCCTGCAGGACCGCCTTCTGTTGCGGGAGGAGGAGCAGCATCAAATATTTTCTGCTGCATAGCTGGAGGGAGAGTTGAATACAGGGGCACCACTTTCACTGGACCAACCTGATCACCCAGGTTTGAAACTTCTTTGTTGATTTTGCGGCATGCATCTTCTATCTCCTCTTCTCCAGTTAAAAAAACAAGTATATCTCCTGGAGTCTCATACATATGAATCTGTACAACAGTTCGAATTGCTGCCTCCAGGTAGTCCCTCTCAGGTTCCTCGGTGTAAAAAATTTCAACTGGATGAAGCCTGCCAGGAACCTTCATTAGTGGTGCACCGTTGAAATAACCCTGAAACTTCTCAGCCTCAAGTGTAGCACTCATAACAACCAGCTTCATATCAGGTCTATTTTTCAATACTTCCTTCAGAAGCCCAAACAGAACATCTGTTGCTAAAGTCCTCTCATGAGCCTCATCAAGAATTATTACACTGTATCGTTCTAATAGTGGATCTGTCATGGCTTCTCTTAAAAGCATACCATCTGTAAGATACCTGCCACAGAAAAAGAATGTGGGTATATGTACATCGTCTTTATCTATCACCTAAAATTCCATAAAGGAGCACTGGTATTAAACAAATATAATGAGTATAACATACTTCAATACTGTTCTGGCACTGCTGCAGTCTTCAAAACGAATGCTGTAACCAACCTCTTCCCCAATGGTAACATCCATCTCTTCAGCAACACGGCGAGACACTGACATTGCAGCCACCCTACGAGGCTGGGTACATGCAATCATCTTCCTGCTTTTATCTGAAGACTCCCTATCAACAGCTTCCAAAACAAATTGAGGAATCTGTAAAACAGAAACACACGATCAATTTCCATGCTCAAATGAAACCACTTTATGCTCAACCTCTGAAAACTACCGCTGCTGCTCATAAAAAACCAATGGAAGATGAACACATGATCTCGAACCAGAATGCATGATCATCCCACAACCAATGTCTAATAAATTCATGCAAAGTAAGCAATGCCCTTCAGAGCCCTATTGCACCACTGAAAACATTAATATGTCACACAATGTAGCACAATTTATACATCTTTGTTTTTTGGTCAATAGAAAACCATAGGGCTAGTGCAGCAGAAGCGGCAGACATTCTAACATTTAACAGAAAATCGAGGCTCTCACACAATCTTTGAACCAGTTATTTCCTTTGCAACATTCATATTGTTTCGAAACTACTAAAGTTAGGAAGGCAACTCGCAATAATAATGTGAAAGAAAATTAACGGGCCATTGTTTGTCCAGTTTCTGAGCATATGTTTGAGATTCTTATCTGGTTGGAGTTAAAAGCAAACAAAATAGAGCAAATTTACAAGGAAAAAAAAAAAAAAAGAGGTTTGCAGAAACAAACCTGAGTGGTTTTACCACTACCAGTCTCACCAACCAGAATCAGCGACTGACTTTTCTTGAGAACCTGAAAGAACTCCTCCTTCTGGTGCCAAACAGGCAAAGTCTTCCTCTTCTCAAGGATCTCATAGTACCTTTGCGAGAAAGGCTTTCCGGTCCACCTATTGATCAGACTGCTCATCGGGTTGTTGTGATTCATGGCGCCTCCACCACCGTTCGATTTGCTCATCTTCGCAGCTGCAACAGTGGTCTCGTCCACCACGTCGAACAAGCTCACCTTCCTCTTCCTCTCCGTACCCATCAATCAAAAACCCTAACTAAACAGAAAACGGAGGGCTGATCAATTGGATCCTACGGAGACGAAGATTATTGGGGCTGCTGCTGTTGTTGTTCGTTACCAGCCCTAATAGGCAAACCCTAGAAGATAGAGAGAATTTGAGAGACGGAGAGAAGAAGAGAGAAAGGGGCTAGGGCTTTTGCGTTTTGCTATTAATATTTAGTTTTTGATATAGAGAACATTTGAGAATTACATTTTAGTCCCTCCCTTCATATTTAGTTTTCTTTTCTAATTATTATACATATATAAAGCGTCGATGCACTGTTACACTGTTCTAAGTACAGTGAACAGTCTATTTTGCCCTTGCATTTATGGAAAAATACAAAGCTGCCATAATCACTGTTCATTCATGAAAAAAGACAATTTTACCCTCATTTGAATTTTTTTTACGACTCTGCCACTGTCTTTTTTCCCTCTATCTGCCTCCCAGCGGATCATTGTTATCAACTGTTCATGTAACAGTGGAATGACGGTTTTGCCCCAACTTTTAACTAAAATTACAATCTATCTTCTTTTTTTTTCAATTTTACCATATCTTTTCAGTTTTTTTTTTAATATTTTATTTTTTTTATAGGAGAACAATTTTGTTTTGTATTTGTAAATTTCTACAAATGATACCTAAAATAAGTTATTATTTTTTTTTAATCTTAAAAATGGAAGAGTTTCATTAATCATATTTTTGTAATTGTAGTTCTTGCAAATGTGTAATCTGTTCAAGCAGCTTATTAAAACTTGCACTATAGACATTTTGTTTATGAATCGACCATAATCTGCTTAAGCTACAATCTAAAATTGTATTTCTCAAACTTATGTAACTATGATCTATTACATTTTTTATTAAAATTATAAAAAGAATTGTTTAACAACTAAGCACTACATAAAAAATTATTAACAACTAACAAATCCAATTCTCGCGGCATCGCGCGGTTGCCTTTTCTAGTTTCCTTAAACCGACAATGACAGTAGAAGTCGGTCCGGGCAAAAACACCCCAATCTGAAAAATTGAACCGAACTGCATCGGATTGGTCGGTTTTTGTTAGAGAAAAAAAAATGATAATGGGCCGATTAGGTCTTAAAATTAATATTCACTGATTTGGTTCCCGTCCCTAACAAAAAAAAAAAATCCAATCAATACGAGAGTCCGCGTATGATTGGTTAAATGGGGCGAGTCAATACTTTTTGTATAGACTTGACACACCAGATCATGGTAAATTTAACCTAACAGATTGAGCCCCCGACCATTGTCCACCCTTCTTAGTTCATCTCTTCCCACCCTCTATAAACCCTAATCTCTTCCGCCTCATATCATCATCATCAATCATTTAATCAGTTCATCCTTTCATGGATTTCAACCCCAAGTTCTCAGTTAAATGCTTTAACCAATTTCTGGGTTCCTTAGTCCTCACTTCCTTCTTTTTCATTCCTCTACTTAGGCCTCATTATTTAGCCCTTCGGCCCTAAGCCCGCCCGACCCGGCCCTACCCTTTCTCAAATAGGATAGGGTAAGGGTCATGCAAATGAAGCTCGGCCCTACCCTACGGCCCGGCCCGTTTGAGCCCGTTAGGGCCAAGCCCGGCCCTTTAAGTCCGCCCAATTAAGCCCTAATAATTTTCTATTTTTTCTATTTTTTAAATATATTTCTCTTTAGCCTATAACATAGAACTTATCTCTTTTTTGTAATTGATTTCCTAAGCTTTATTTTCTTTAATTTTTTTTTTCGTTTGTTAAACAACAATTAATTTTGGGAGATTTAGAGAGATAGTTAATTGAATATAACCATCTTAACTAATATTTATAAATGTTATAACTTATAAGTTAATTCCAATATATATATATATATCAAGGTTCTAAAAAACGCTAGGCGCTAGTCGGGCGGTGACCCAAGGACTAGCGCCTAGGGGACTAGGCGGTTTTTTTTTTTTTTAATTTTAAATTATTTTTATGACATATAATAATATAAATAACAATATTTAAAGTCTAAAAATTAATTATAAATATAAAAATAGTCAAAATATAGAATAAATTAGGGTTTACGACCGCCTAGGCCCCGCCTAGAACCGCCTAGTCCCCGCCTAGCCCGCCTAGGCGGCCGCCTAATAGCCCAGCGCCTAAGGGAAACGCCTAGGCCAAAATCGGAGCGGTTCCTTGCCGCCTAGCGCCTAGGCCGTTTTTTAGAACATTGATATATATATATATATATATATATATATATATATATATATATATATATATATATATATATATATATATATTAAATATGATCAACAAAAAACAATGAGTGTTGTATTACCTATATAACCATTGAGCCGCATTTTGAGATAAAAAAATAAAAATAATATATTTCTTTTTGTTAAACAAATTAAGGCCCATTTTGGCCCTATTCGGAAGAAGGCCGACCCGGCCCTAGTGGCTCGGGCGGATAAGGGTTAGCATATTTAAGCCCCGGCCCGACTCTACCCAGCCCTAAATTTTGTTGACTTTGACTAGGCCCGACCCTAAGCCCTAAAATTTAGGGTAGAGCCAGCCCTAGCCTGGCCCATGATGACCCCTACCTCTACTCCAAAATATCCAATGGCCTCCTCACCTCCAAAATCTCCAACTCTAGAAACTCGAAATAGGAAGAGCTTGTCCCGATTTCCCAAAACCCCTCAAAACCCCAAAACGAAGAAGCTGCAGCAAAACCCCAAAAAACCTTGAATAATAAGAGAAACTTAGCAGAGAAGAAACCGAAGAAATCAGCTCGTAGGTCCAAGAAGATCGACAAGGCGTTGTTCAGTGAAGTTGATGGGAAAGAGGTTCAAGTCAGATTCAAGAAGCGAGCTAAATGTGAGTACCACTAAACTCTACTTCTTGTGATTTGTCGTATAATGGCACATGTTGTCATAGGAGACATATTGAGATTGTGTGTATGTTACACCGCGTACCTAAATTTACCTGTTTGCTAGTCATTTAGACGGTAAACGATAAAAATCTTCACTTTTCACTTTCATTTCGAACTTTTAGGGGCTCCAAGTTCGACTTTTTCTTTAATCCACTTTTCGAGAAAACTTTCTTCAATTCATGAAAGATGTAGACCACTTTAAACTGAGTTCGTGGATAAGTGGCACGCAAAAATCGAAATTTGTATGAAGAAGTTATGATCTGAAGAGCAAAAGTTACTATTTTGGAAAACCTACTATAAAATAACAGTTTGACCTTTCTATTTTGGTAAACTTCCATTTCTGTCAAAACCCTAATTCCCAAATCCTCTCGCCGCACCCAGATAACCGACCTGATCTGAATACAAACTCGATGGGTTTCGCCACCGTTTGGCCACCCAAGAATGCCTGACCTGTCTCATTTAGAGCGCCTCCTCATGCCGGCCACGTTTCCGGCCTTGGTTTCCTCTGATCACTGTCGACAGAAGCAAATCGAAGCAAAAACATTACGATAGACCCGTATTGCCAACCCGATTCGATCGCCGAATTTCGGCCACCTCTAACAACGCCACCCACTAGGGTCTTGTAGCTCCTTCCTAAATGATCTCGTCTATGCTTATTGTTTGACTCAAATCAACTTGTGGATAAGGTATCTAAGACTTGAAGATTTTGAGTTCCTGAAGTTCTCGAGGTAGATTCCAGTTTCCTCAATTAAACCTAGATTTTGTGATAGTTTTAAAACTTGTTGGGAATGTTGTAATAAACAATTTGGCTTAAGTCATGCTACCCAATTGGCGGTCAGAGGTACATCCGACCGTTTCTGGTGGTCTGCTTTGTTTGTCGGGTAGAGCTTAGTGCTACAGGGTAAGCTATGGTATGTTAACATTTCTCATACATCAACTATTTTTACCCCTCTAAGGACTCATGTTATCACTTTGAGGACTAATATTACTATTTTCAGGACTCATATGGTAAACTAAGAAAATTTACCACTTTAAGGACTCATGTTACCACTATGAGGACTAATATTACTATTTTGAGGACTCATGTGGTAACTAAGAAAATTTACCACTTTTAGGACTCATGTTACTAC